>NC_092156.1:52622433-52922433 GCF_045791955.1 Oncorhynchus clarkii lewisi
TCACACAGTATAGCATGACATTACAATATCATGCAGCAGTTTGGGATCTTTAGTAAGTTACATTTAAATTAATGACTGTGTTTTGTGATGTCGTTGGTCAAAAAGTGACATGATGAACTATCATTAGGTAATGTGCTTGGTGTCATGTCATGGCAGAATTCATCTATGCTTCATGAAGTTTGAGTCTCGTAATTAAGTGTTCCAGTTTCTAAAGAGGGAACAAGATTTAAAGAGAATTAGTGTTACTAATACCACACACATCCTGTCTATTGACTAGCAATAACTTCAAGAACCACGAACTAACTCAATTTCAGCCACAAGTGTTGTATTTCATTGTTGTGTTCAATTTATAACAGTTGCCCCATAAAGGTGAGGTATCAAAACCCAACTAGGTTCTTTACTGAATTTTGATTGCCTTTTAGCTGTTCTTGATTTATTTCTCTGTTTTGTCAGAATTTTTTCAACAGAAGAATCCCATGAGGCAAAAATTTGGCAAATGTCGTCTTAATGGCATCATTTTGTGGTTGTATGGTTGAGACTTCATAATTCCAGATGCAACCGAACGGTCTCTGTTACAGTATAACCAGGCGATGACATCAAGAGGTCATGGGAAAGAGTAATATTTTGGTTGTTATTTGGTCAGATTAAGAGCGTTTAGGCCAGTAACTGAAAGGCCACTGGTTCAAATCCTGAGCCGACTAGGTGAAAAGTATAACCCTAACTGCTCTTCTAAATTGCTCTGGGTAAGAGTGTCTGCTAAATGAATACATTTTAAATAAAAAGACAATAACAAAACTTACTTATGAAACCTGACCATGTCATTAAAATGACATTGCAACCAGTTTTGCCTGCTTGGATGAGACTTCGCTGATATTCACCCACCTAATGTTCCTGGCAGGCACACAGCACATCACCAGCTGGTTCGCTTTCTGGAAGCAGACGACATTTGCACTCTCACCAGCAGATTTTAAGAGGGAACTGAGATATTTGTATTACCTTTATGTGAGACCACATTGTATTGATTGAAGTAGGGTTGTGGTCAAAACCATTTAAATTTAGAATGACATGACTTACAATTCAAGATTTTAAAAGTGCTATTTTGAATTTCAATAAACTTTCTGAATTGAAATGGAGGTGACCACAACCATGTATTGAAGTGACCTCTGATTTGATCTCAAATCTAGATCCTCAAAAGACGTGCAAAAGCTACATTAGACGCTGTGGCCCTTATTTCCTAAGGCAATATTTTCATTAGAGTAAAAAACAGTACATTGGTAATAATGGCTGGAATGGAATGGTATCAAACACATTTAATACCATTCCATTCACTCCATTCCAGCCATTATTATGAGCCGTCCTACCCTCAGCAGCATCCACTGGTGCACACTCTAAGTAAATCTGGCCCTATTTGGGGTATAGAGTAAGAATATCACATATTCTGTAAAAACTGACTTTTTGATTTTCTTGGGGATTGCATGTAGGTTGTACTTTTCACAGCGCCATCTCACAAAACACAAAAACAAACATTTTCCCTGTGCCATAGGTGTGATCATGATGTTCTGTACTTTCATGTCATATGTGTTTTAAATCATGTAAATAACTGGATAGTGAGAAGTTGTAAATATGTCAAAATAAATGTATGCTGCTTTGTATTAAAGTGGGTCTGGTAGGTGATTCATTCATGTATTTGTGTAAAAGTGTAACATGTTTGTTGACACGTTGACCATTAACCACCGGCCAATTCATCATTATTTAAAAAAATAAAATAAAAAAATCTGGAAATGTAAGAAGAGAATGGACATAAGACTGTCAGCTGGCATGTTAGACTAGTTTAAGAGGCTACCAGATTGATTCAGCTTACTATTGTGCCGCTTTGGAACTGTATTTGATCCAGATCCATCAAATAAGGGCCCTCAGTCTATCCGGAAGGCCAACTTTAGTGGCTTTAAGGAGCAGTTCTCTCTGTGGGTCTAACCCTGGAAAAGTTCTGGAAAACGGTTAAAGACCTGGAGAATAAACCCTCCTCCTCACACCTGCCCATGTTACTTAAAGTTGATGATGTGGTTGTTACTGACAAGAAGCACATGGCTGAGCTCTTTAATCACCACTTCATTAAGTCAGGATTCCTATTTGACTCAGCCATGCCTTCTTGCCCGTCCAACATTTCCTCATCTCCTACCCCTTCTAATGCGACTAGCCCCGATGCTCCTCCCTCTTTTTCCTCTACCCGCTACAAAGTTTCTCCCTGCAGGCGGTCACTGAGTCCAAGGTGCTAAAGGAGCTCCTTAAACTTGACCCCCAAAAAACATTTGGGTCAGATGGTTTAGACCCTTTCTACTTTAAGGTTACCTATCATCGCCAAGCCTGTCTCTGACCTTTTTTAACCTGTCTCCTCTCTGGGGAGGTTTCCATTGATTTGAAGGCAACCACAGGTTTGTCCTTTATTTAAAGGGGGAGATCAAGCTAATCATAAATGTTATAGGCGTATTTCTATTTTGCCATGTTTATCAAAAGTGTTGTAAAAACGTGTCAATAATCAAATGACTGGCTTTCTTGATTCTCTTTGCGATGCAATCTGGTACCCGCTCAGGTTATGGATGTGTCACTGCAACCTTAAAGGTCCTCAATGATGACACCATTGTCCTTGATTCTAAGCAATGTTGTGCTGCTATTTTTATTGACTTGGCCAAAGCTTTTGATACAGTAGACCATTTAATTCTTATGGGCCAGGCTAAGGAGTATTGGTGTCTCTGAGGGGGTCTTTGGCCTGGTTTGCTAACTACCTCTCTTAAAGAGTGGTGTAATAAAGTCAGAACATCTGCTCTCTCAGCCACTGCCTGTCACCAAGGGTGAACCCCCAAGGCTCAATCCTAGGACCCACACGCTTCTCAATTTACATCAACAACATAGCTCAGGCAGTAGGAAGCTCTCATCCAATTCAATGCAGATGATACAGTCTTACTCAGCTGGCCCCTCCCCGGATTTTGTGTTACATGCTCTACAACAAAGCTTTTTTAGTGTCCAACAAGCTTTCTCTGCCCTTAACCTTGTTCTGAACACCTCCAAAACAAAGGTCATGTGGTTTGGGAAGAAGAATGCCCATCGTCCCACAGGTGTTATTACTACCTCTGAGGGTTTAGAGCTTGAAGTAGTCACCTCATACAAGTACTTGGGAGTATGGCTAGACGGTACACTGTCCTTCTCTCAGCACATATCAAAGCTGCAGGCTAAAGTTAAATGTAGACTTGGTTTCCTGTATCGTAATGCCTCCTCTTTCACCCCAGCTGCCAAACTAACCCTTATTCAGATTACCCTAACATGCTAGATTACGGAGATGTAATTTAAGATTGGCAGGTAAGGGTGCTCTCGAGTGGCTAGATGTGCTTTACCATTCTGCCATCAGATTTGCCACCAATGCTCCTTATAGGACACATCACTGCACTCTATACTCCTCTGTAAACTGGTCATCCCTGTATACCCGTCGCAAGACCCACTGGTTGATGCTTATTTACAAAACCCTCTTAGGCCTCACTCCCCCCTATCTGAGATATCTGCTGCAACCCTCATCCTCCACAAACAACACCCGTTCTGCCAGTCACATTCTGTTAAAGGTCCCCAAAACACACATCACTGGGTTGCTCGTCTTTTTTAGTTCACTGCAGCTAGAGACTAGAATTAGCTGCAACAAACACTCAAACTGGACAGTTTTATCTCAATCTCTTAATTCAAAGACTCAATCATGGACTCTCTTACTGACAGTTGTGGATGCTTTGCGTGATGTATTGTTGTCTCTACCTTCTTGCCCTTTGTGCTGTTGTCTGTGCCCAATAATGTTTGTACCCTGTTTTATGCTGCTACCATGTTGTGCTGCTGCCATGTTGTGTTTCTACCATACTGTGTTGTAATGTGTTGCTGCCATGTTATGATATTGTCTTAGGTCTCTCTTTATGTAGTGTTGTATTGTCTCTCTTGTCGTGTTGTGTGTCTTGTCCTATATTTTTATAGATTTATTTTTAATCCCTGCCTTATTTACAATGATGGCCTTCCCCGCAGGAGTTCTTTTGGGAAGGCCGTCATTGTAAATAAGAATTTGTTCTTAACTGACTTGCCTATTTAAATAAATCAATAAAATTAACCATTTCATCTCAGATATCATCAAAAGCCTTTTCCTGCTAAATGTCTCTAGCTGCAGGTAAATTAGTGACAGTACACAAACTACATGGGTGAGGTAACCATCCAGTGATAATTGACTCAGCCAGGGCCGATTCCAGGCATAAGTGACATCAGGCACAAGTGACATCGCCGTAACTCAGTCTCAACTTACTATTGAGAGTAACAATAGTAGAATGCACCAGGTGCAATTTCGAAATGTGGTTCTGCAGAAGCAGTTTTTCTGTTCTTCTTTCAGTCGCTGGCAGTCACTCAATTAGCCATGTCAGCTAACAAATTTTAGATTGGTAGTTAATCTAGCCAGCTACCTAAACTTGTAGTAATCATGGCCGAATACCGACCGGGCATGCAGGGCACGTGCCCAGGGGCCCTGACCTCTAGGGGTCCCCCATTGATTTTGATTGTGATTCCTCACTCAGATAATATTAGCATGGCATAAGTCATTACAAAATGTGTAGAATGACAGGAAATGTGCTTTAAAACTGCACCCAGACTTATCTCTCTTCTTATCTTCCAAATCTTAAAACAGGAGTGGCCTACGTTATACGCGTTTCTTCCAGCCCTGCTCTAGCACACCTGATTCTATTAATTAGCTGCTCATCTTCACATTGATTAGCCAAATTATGTGTGTTAAAGCAGGGCTGGGCTACCCAGTATCTCCAGGAGGATGTTTTTAATTTGGATAATAATACATAATAATACATAATTTGCTTATGATAAAATAACATGTAAAAAAGTTCATTAAAATAATTAAATCAAAGCATACTTGTGATGTGCTTAACAGGAGAGTATACATAACACGTTATTGTGCTGTATGGTTTCCTTGGGATTACAAAACAAATGCGGGCCTCCTTTATCAGAGGCCCGCCCGGGAAGGCCTTTGTTAGTGGTTGAGCTCTGGTTTGGGAAATTTTGTTCAACGCGATGCATGACCTGCATGTGAGAAAATACAAACACCATGTCTGGTTATTTTGCTTTAAAGGGATAATTCATCCCTAAAGAAAAAGCACTTACATGGTGTCTTTTCAGATACTTGCCTTTCTAAACAATTCATAAATATGATCCACACAGGTATAGCTATTGATTTGCCTCCATGATGAGCTGGACAAACAATGTGCCCATCTCTATCTCTGTAGGACTTAGTATCTGGGGTGGGAATAAAATGAGGGTTTACGCAGACTGATTTACAAACAATATAATGCATGAATATGAGTTAATATGATCCACTAACCTGGTGTGCAGGACAGAAGGGAGATGAAATCCTTATCTCTGTGCTACCTCCTGATAAGAGTAATTCTCTAACCCCAGGCACTATGTCACCTACCAAAACAGACCATTCCTTGACTGAAACAACGAACATGCAAATCGTCTGTAGGCTCTCTATTTAAATAAAAAACAGTGAATTGTTTACAAACATTTTTGAAACACAAAATGAAAATGCAAGGATCACTTTGGATTTGTTGCTCAAGGCCTTGCAGTTCAAGTGTGTGAATATGTTGTTGATGGGGAAGACTTCAGGTTTAGGGTTGTCACGTCCTGACCTTAGTTCCTTTTGTATGTCTCTATTTTAGTTTGGTCAGGGCGTGAGTTGGGGTGGGCATTCTATGTGTTGTTCTATGTTTTCTATGTGTTTGGCCTGGTATGGTTCCCAATCAGAGGCAGCTGGCAATCGGTGTCTCTGATTGAGAACCATACTTAGGCAGCCTGTTTTCCCACTATGGGTTGTGGGTAGTTATTTTCTGTATAGTGTTTTTGTTGCACCTTACAGAACTGTTCGTTTGTCGGTTTGCTGTTTTTGTTCAGTATTCATCTTTATTAAAATTATTATGAATACGTACCACGCTGCACTTTGGTCCGATCCTTCCTACTCCTTCTCAGAATAGGAGGAAAACCGTTACAGAACTACCCACCACCAAAGGACCAAGCAGCGTGGTGAAAGGGACTCCTGGACAGGTGAGCAGCGCTATCTGGAGTATGAGACAACCTGGGAGGAGATAGAGAGGTGGTCGGTCGACCCAGGGAGAGTGCCGGAGCCCGCCTGGGATTATCTAGAACGGTGCGAGGAGGGATACTGGAGAATGGAGTTGGTGACACAAACAAGGCAGCGCAACAGCAAAAACATTTTTTTGGGGGGGGGAGGGGGCACACGGGGAGATTGGCGGAGTCAGGCGATAGACCTGAGCCAACTCCTGTGCTTACCGGAAGAAGCGCAGTACTGGTCAGGCACCGTGTTATGCGGTCAAGCGCACGGTGTCGCCAGTACGCGCTCATAGCTCGGTGCGCTATAGGCCATTCCCCCGCAAGTGCCATGCGAGAGTGGGCATCCAGCCAGGGCGTATTGTGCCGGCTCAGCGTGTTTGGGCTCCGGTACGCCGTTTCGGCCCAGGGAATCCTGCGCCGGCGCTGCGTGCTGTGTCTCCGGGGCGCTGGGAGAATGCAGTGCGCCCTATGCCTGCGCTAAGGGAGAGATGCGAGTGGTATGCACCAGATCTCCAGTGCTCACCCACAGCCCGGTTCAACCTGTGCCTGCACCGTTACAAGGGTAGTTTTTCTTTTAGTGGACAATGATGTTTCCCAGCTCTCAGCTGTGACATGACGATCACAAAGACGCTGTCCGACAAGTACTGCTCCTCATGTTTAGAGAATGCTTGCACATCTCCTGCAAGAACACACTAAAATTCAGTCACAGAGGAGACAAACCTTTGACTACTGAACATATAGATAGATACCTAGTCCTTCACCCCTCTGCTCAGCTTGTTGTCATCATCAAACTTCACGTTATTATTGAACAGGGCCAGGTGCTTCCTACCAGACTCATGAGAATACATCTGATAGTGCAAAGCAATGACAGATGCAAAGGTTATTTACGCCTCGATCACACCTACAAAATGGAACACAGCATCATCTGGATATGTGTTCAGCAAAAGTTTAACATTCACCTTCTGCTACCATTTCTGTCAAGCCGTCTATGCATACAATTTGATGCATACGTTTGATGTATCCTGCTTTACAAGTGGCGGGGTTGGCGGACACACAGCACCGTAAGGCGGTCTCCAGATCCTGGTTCACCCACTCCGTTTGACCGTTGGACTGAGGGTGATAGCCTGAAGACAAACTGGCTGATGACCCCAGATGAGTACAGAATGCCCTCCAGAATCTGTAGGCAAACTGGGGGCCTGCTGAATGAATGAATGAAACATGCTGAATGCAAAACCCCAAAACTGCTTGACTCTGCTGTGCCGTGGCCAGTTGACCACCGCTTCTACCTTTTGGGAGTCCATCCATACACAGCCCTGAGACACGATGTACCCCAGGAAGGAGATCTGAGGAACGCAAAACTCACTTTTCGTCCTTCACAAACAAGTGGATGTGTTCAACCACGGACTTGTAGAAGATCAGGCTTGTCATCCCCAGCCGGGGAAACAGGAGAATCGGAAGCCTCCAGACGAGCAGGGCCAGAAAGCTGTGGAGAGCGTTGCTGGCAGGTGGACTGTCATGAAGGATTCCATCCCAGAACTCTTCCTGAGGGCCTGTCAATTTGAGGATTATGGATAGAAAGCCAAGGATGTCCAAGAACCAGGGGAAGCGCAGGAGAGTACACCAAATATAACTGGATAAACTCGACATGATAATACAGAACTTGTAGCTGAATAGGCCTGGTGAGTTGCTTCACCTTCCCAGAACCTAAGAGTTGACCATCCAGCGCAGTGACCGACAACGTAATGCTCAGCTTAGTGAGAGGCAGCCCCTGTTGGTCCAGAAAACAGCCGGTAGCCCCATGTCTATAAAAGCAGGAATGTCCAACTGCCCATTGTCCCACCGCAGGTTGGCCGGAAGCAAGGTGCGTACCATTTCGGCAGCTGGAGACTGTATCTGACTCGCCAGTATTCTCCCAACTACTGACAAGTTATCCCGTTTCCCGTCAGCTTGGGACAGAAGGCACTGAAATGTCCAGACTGTCCACAGTAAAGACAACGTTGCTCGTTAATGCTGTGCCTTCTCTCCAGAGCTGAAAGTCTGGTGCATCCCAATTGCGTCGGCTCCTCTGAAGGATATGAAGGAGAACAAGAGCCGAATTGAGAACTCTGATGACAAGCAGACGCAGCATAAGGCAGTGGAACAAATGACGATATGACTCTCAGTGGGACCCAAAACACTGGAAACAATTCGTAACCCATCCGTCCTCTCATGACGATGTTCCTGACGCCGGTTGTCAATCCGGATGGCCAGAACGATAAGCTCATCCAGAGTGTCGGGGTTGTCCTGGGAATCCAGTGCATCCTTGAGAACCTTGCTGAGTCCGTCAGAAAGGCTGAGTGAAGTGCCTCTGTATTCCATCCGCTCTCAGCGGGAAGCATCCGAAAGTAAATGGCGCAATCAGTTACACTACGGCTGCTCTGCCAAAGCACTTTGAGTCTTTGAGCAGCGTTCCTGCCACTGATGGGGTGATCAAAAACCCTCTTCATCTCCTGGGTGAAGCTTTTCCAATTAAAACACGTCTCATTGCTGCTCCCATATGGCCATGGCCCAGGCCAGAGCTCGTCCTAAGAGAAAGAAGATGACTTATGCCACTCTGGAACACACGGTAGGAAACGTTGATGCCTGCAGCTCGAAGGCCAGCGAACATTGGAGCAGGAACCCACGACACCTCCCAGGATGCCCCTCATAGCGCTCCAGTGCCGGGAGATGAGGCTCCAGAAGGGAGGAAGGAAACCCAAGGAAACAACAATCAAATAAAACAGAAACTGTGACAAACCCCAACCAGTGGCAATAAAAATAAAAATAAACTTTGTGGGATGAATGCCAGCAAAGCCACTACACAACACAACACTAAACAATACATTAATTGCACTATATAAGTGACAAACAGTGCCCACAAACTGTTGGGGCCTACATAAAGCTGTCCCAACAGGAGTCTGAACATCTTACCACTTGTCACATTGGTATGAATGAGTCGGGAGATAGGTGCAGGAATAGTTTTTTTTATTACACCCAAATTATGGCGTGTTGTGTAAAGGCACGGGGAAGAAGACCAAACAAACACTATACAAAACACAGGGTAGAAACCCAAACAAAAGAGCGAGGAGTTCCCTCAAATATATAACAAGTGCACAATGATTGACACACGGGACGAGACCCGTAATCATCTGCGCAATCCACAATGGCACGAAAGCCAAAACACAGCACAGGCACTCACACGCACCAACGGACATTGTAACAATAATTGACAGGACAATGGTGAACCAAGGACACACTTATACAATTTGTAATCACTGGGAATAGGGGCCAGGTGTGCGTAATGAAAGTTCCAGAGGGATCCGTAACACCACTGCTACACCTGGTTATCAGCGGAGCCTTGTCTGGCAGCGAAACAGTTCATTCAGCCTCATTTACTGCCTTTAAAAAAAACATAGCTTATATGGCTGACTTGCTTAAACAAATGTGGTTTCTAATGACAATTGAGATGTACAAACCATGGCATAAGGGCACGACAAGTGGATAAGAGGCAATCCTTAATTTTGATTAAGACATTAATGAGCGAGCTCGGACGGACAAAGTCAATATAACTATTTGTTTTGCACTTTTGAAATGTACAGCGACAGAATTCAGAACATGGGCCGTTCTTAATGTATTCTCCTTGTACACTAAGTCAGAACCGTAGGATAAATAAACAGGGCACATAAGCAGACAATGAAAGCTCTTACAATGATTGATGATTACATTTCTCTAAAGCAGGATATAGGCTACGTGTGCACCTCCAAGTCAGAACAGTAGACGAAATTAAGAGGTGTAAATAGACCAAATTATTAGGGTGAGGCACATGGGCTACTAACATCTTACTATACAAAATACACTTACTATTACTTTCATAGTAATAGGCAGGGTAGCCTAGTGGTTAGAGCGTTGGACTAGTAACCGGAAGGTTGCGAGTTCAAACCCCTGAGCTGACAAGGTACAAATCTGTCGTTCTGCCCCTGAACAGGCAGTTAACCCACTGTTCCCAGGCCGTCATTGAAAATAAGAATTTGTTCTTAACTGACTTGCCTGGCTAAATAAAGGTAAAATAAAAAAAAATAAAATAAAAAAATTACTTTCATAGCTTCAGTATACATATCTCCCTGGCATATTGCATAATTTATGCAGCAGCCTACAATACATTTTTGGACTCACCTTGTTGTGCTGTGCTCACTTGAACTAGGTGGCGTGGCGGTCCTTTGTGGGCAAATTTTGTCATCAAAGTCTGTCATTCTCTGGATTTCTGGGGCTTTCAAAACAACTGGGAACTCTGGAAAAAAACAAGATTGAATCATGATGACGTCATTGATTTTCAGCTCATAGCTCTAGAAAGAGGCCGGATTTACAATTCCATGTTGGATGACAGTTCAAAACTTATTTCCCAAGTCAGAGCTTGTTTTTTCCTGACTTCCCAGTTGTCTTGAACTCACTGAAGTCAAGTTTTTGCAGTTACAAGTTAACAGTTGTTTTGAGCGTGACACAAATCATGCGTCCTTGACAGCATGACCAATGTTGAATGTTTATTATTTTAACTTGGAAAAGAGCCCCTTGATCCCAGATTTGGGACCACACAGTACTCCTCTGAATAGCAGGCTAGTGATCGCTTTGCAATGCTTGCAGTTAGCCACTGTCACTGATTCTGTCCAAACCACTCATTGTTGAATTTGCAATTTCAAACTTGTTGTGTAATGTTAATGTTTATATCCAATGGCTGATGAGCACCAAATCTATAATTTATCTTCATATGACAAGGATTAAAATGGATTTGCCAGTAGATTGTCGACTTGATTCATGATGATAACTGATAGCTAAGATTTTCAAAGTATGATGTTGACATGATCAGTCCAATCAACGTGATTTGACATCATGTTATCTGTGGCCAATGACCTTGAGCCTTCTTGGATGGGCACTTCTAATGTAACTCTAGGGCAGCACCCAAGGGGCTAGAATTTTCTAGCTCTACACTTGGACTTGGCTGTGACGTAGTGTCCCCATGAGTGGCAGAACACTGAGCCATTTTTCTGCTGGCTTGCCCCACCACCACAGAAAGCACTGAGCTAGGCTGAAACACCTGCATTTTGGAGTTGCCTTACTTAAGAAAACAAAAAAGAGACCATGTTTGTATGCAGCTTTATTAACTCAATGATATATTAGTTTAAAATTATTATTTTTTACATTGTTTGCAAACTGATATGTGACAAGTATTATGGCAAAAAAGACAAGCCCCCCCCCCCAAAAAAAAGAATGTGGGGCTCTGCCCTACCTACCCTGAATTACGGGTCGCCACTGACACCAACACATGTTCATGTCATTATTACTATTCAACTGGATAATTTTTTTTTTTAAATGACTTTGACTACCAATAGTGACTGCAATAGCCAGCAAATTGTAAGCATTTAAAACTTGCAAACCTTGATATGTTCGTTTAAAAGACACAAGTCCAGGATGGGAAGCAACGCTCCATCGCTCTTGGGAACCAATAAGTACCGGTCTTACCACCCGCTCTGTACTTCTGAAGGGACCACCCGAATAGACTGATTTTGAAGGACAGAGGAAACCATTGACGTAATGATACCACAAAAAGGAGGAGGGCTAGCTGCGTACACTACAGATCCTGGTTCGATCCCAGGCTGTGTTGCAGCCGGCCGCGACTGGGAGACCCATGGGGTGGCGCACAATTGGCCCAGCATAGTCCGAGTTAGGGGAGGGTGTGGCCAGACGGGATGTTTTTGTCCTATCGTGCACTAGCAATGTCATAGTGACTATTAAGTTCTTGGTCACCTCCCTGACCATGGCCCTTCTCCCCAATTTCTCAGTTTGGCCGGGCGGCCAGCTCTAGGAAGAGTCTTGATGGTTCCAAACTTCTTCCATTTAAGAATGATGGAGGCCACTGTGTTCTTGGGGACCTTCAATGCTGCAGACATTTTTTGGTAGTTTTTTTTGGTAGTCCTAATATTGAGTTTCACCCACCCCCCCTTTCGCCTTCAGAACAGCCTCGATTCGTCAGGGCATGGACTCTACAAGGTGTCAAAAGCATTCCACAGGGATGCTGGCCCATGTTAACTCCAATGCTTCCCACAGTTGTGTCAAGTTGGCTGGATGTTCTTAAGGTGGTGGAATATTCATGATACACACGGAAAACTACATGAAAAACCACGCAGCATTGCAGCCCGTGACACAAACTGGTATGCCTGGCACCTACTACCATACACCATTCAAAGCCACTTAAATCTTTTGTCTTGCCCATTCACCCTCTGAATGGCACACATACAAAATTAATGTCTCAATTGTGTCAAGGCTTTAAAACTACACTAATGGAAGTGGATTTAAAAAGTAAAGGATCACAGCTTTCACTGGGATTCACCTGGTCAGTCTATGTACACTCAGTGTATACTTCCATTCAGACTACTCTTGTGAGGCTTGTGGGCGTCCTAAAGCAAATACAACCAACATGTACGTGTTCATGAGAGTAAACAGTTTCCATAGAGGGGTCATATTAATGTGTAGCCCAAACTGTTTCGGACGCCACAGACAGAAGTTGGCATATCGGCGGTACCGACTTCAGACGATTCCCATGATGCTTGTGGGGGTCATGGAGCATAACGGAGAACACCATCGTGTTCTTGACAGTCTCACCTTTCCTTTTTTAATTTAGGACCCCTGTAGGTTAAATATGAAAAAATGATTTGATAAAATATTAAATTTGACCTTTACTACAATAGCCCATGGAAACACATTGAATAACACATTATTAAATGGCGAAACACAGAAGAAAAAAAAATCAGGTTTTGAAGTGTCTGTCCTACACTATACAGTATATACAAAAGTATGTGGACACCCCTTAAATTAGTGGATTCGCTATTTCAGCGACAACTGTATAATTCGAGCACACAGCCCTGCAATCTCATTAGACAAACATTTGCAGTAGAATGCCCTTAATGAAGAGCTCAGTGACCTTCAACGTGGCACCATAAGAAGATGCCACCTTTCCAACAAGTTACTTTAATTAAATTCACTTTTAATAAGGCACACCTGTTAATTGAAATCCATTCCATTCCAACCACCTCATGAAGCTGGTTAAGAGAATGCCAAGATTGTGCAAAGCTGTCATCAAGGCAAAGGGTCGTTACTTTGAAGAATCTAAAATCTAAAATATATTTTGATTACGATTCCATATGTGTTATTTCATAGTTTTGATGTCTTCATTATTATTCTACAATGTAGAAAATAGTCCAAATAAATAAAAACCCTTGGATGAGTAGGTCTGTCCAAACCTTTGACAGATACTGTACATATCCCAACCAGAAGCCATAGGCAACAATTGCATTGAGCTAAAGGCTAGAGCTGCCGCTTTCAAGGAGTGGGACACTAATCCGGATGCTTATAAGAAATCCCACAATGCCCTGCGACAAACCATCAAACAGGCAAAGTGTCAATACAGGACTAAAGATCGAATCCTACTACACTGGCTCTGGCGCTTGTCGGATTTGGGAAGGCATGCAAACTTTCACGGATTACAAAGGGAAACCTAGCTGAGAGCTGTCCAGTGATGCAAGCCTACCAGACGAGCTACATGCTTTATATGCTAGCTTCGAGACAAGCAACACTGAACTGTGCATGAGAGCACTATATTTTCCAGATGACTGTGTGAGCACACTCTCTATAGCCAATGTGCGTATGATCTGCAAACAGGTTAACATTCCCAAAGCTGCAGGGCCAGATGGAATATCAGGACGCTTACTCAAAGCATGGGCTGACCAGCTGGAAAGTGTCTTCACTGACATTTTCAACCTCTCCCTGACTGAGTCTGTAATACCTACATACAGTACGTATTTCAAGCAGACCACCATAGTCCCTGTACCCAAGAACGCCAAGGTAACCTGTCTAAATGACGACCGCACTGTAGCACTCACATATGTAGCCATGAAATGCTTTGGAAGGCTGGTCATGACTCACATCAAATAAAATACAATTTTATTGGTCATATACACATATTAGCAGATGTTATTGCGGGTGTAGCGAAATGCTTGTGTTTCAAGTTCCAGCAGTGCAGTAGTACCTAACAGTTCACAACAATACACACAAATCTAAAAGTAAAATATTGGAATTAAGAAATATATAACAGTTAGGACAAGCAATGTCTGAGTGGCATTGACTAAAATACAGTAGAATAGAATACAGTATACACATTTGAGATGAGTAAAGCAGTATATAAACATTATTAAAGTGACTAGTGTTCCATTATTAAAGTGATTCCATGTCTATGTATATAGGGAAGCAGCCTCTAAGGTGCAGAGTTGCGTAACCAGGTGGTAGCCAGCTAGTGATGGCTATTTAACAGTCTGATGGACTTGATATAGAAGCTGTTGAATTAGGTTTGGTTTGAATTAGATTTTGAATGAGTGTTTGATTGAGTTGGAAAGGGAGTTAAAACGGGAGTTGAAATTGTGATAGACAACAAAAAAATACTCCGACTTGATTGATGTCTTCTAGTTTTACTCGCTATAGTGCCCTTATTACTGTGTAATTTGTTTTATGTCATTACAGTCTGAGTATGGTTAATTACTAATTATTACGCTCTACTTACTTTGGGTTAGGGGTAGGGTTAACGTTAGAGTTATTGCTACAGTGTAATCATTAGTTACAACAATACTTTTTACACTGCAATTACATAAGTAGTTACACAATAATAATGGCAATGTAATGTAAGTGTTACCACATACCACATACTGCACCACTACCAGTATTTCTAGACTGACAATTGTTCAGAACAAAAGAATAACATCACCTGAAAGACTATAAAGACAATATGATCTGTACTCAATATCTCTGTATATATCTACATTTTTCCCCAAATGCATGAAAAAATAAAGTGAACCGATGAATGCCTATTAATGAATGCAATAGATCGATTGGAAATCACTCAAAATTACATTCATCCAGACATCGATGAAGTAGGGCTGCATGCAAAATCTCATTTAATCATTGTGGTGTTGTCGCTGATGACAGAGTTGATCTAATCAGATAAGTATCACCTTGAAAGGAGGTCTCCATATTCCTTTCCGAAGTGTGAGATACTTTGTTTATGGTTAATCAGTAGAAGCATATGAGCTTCAAAAAATATATATAGATAGGATTCTCCAATAAAGACAATTATAAAAACGACTTCACTGTCAAGGAAATTACTTCACTGCTTGATAAATTCTAGAACTGTTATTTCCCTTTCCCTCGCAATGTACTCAAAGATATGAATCATCTATAATGTAAACCCAGATAAATTTATCCCTGATGGGGAATGGGGGGGGTCACAGGTCACGGATCAGTCAGCGTCCCCTCCCCACATGTCCCCACATCCATCCTTACCATTAGAGTGTGGAAACGCAAAACTGACCTCAAGCTGGTGCTTACAAATTCCCCCAAACCGCACACAAACACGGCAAAAAAACAAATACTTACCATTGGCTCATATGCTGGCAGTTATAGTGTGACGTGTATAGTCAATTTCCTTCAACCGTGTGTGCAACGATGTCAATCTGTTTATTACCGACATGCAAAATTAGGTGAAAGGTTCAATCTCAAATTGACGCCGTCTCACAACCGAGGGGTAAATGTCACCATAGTTGAACCACTTTAGACGTACGTTGTAAATGTAGAGTTTTATTGTTTTAAACTTGTTGCTTAAATTTGGGCCAAATTCGGAAGTATCGCTACTGCTGTGAAACTACTGTTTTAGCCTATATGTAATTGTCTCGCTGATTTTATCATGATAGGCTACTGCTTGAGGACGAAATATCGATGTCAATTCGCATTTGTGCATGCGCTGTTGATAAGCCTATCATCCGATCATTAGGTGTAACGTAAATTAACTGCTCCCGTATCCCCCAGCGACAGTGGGCATTGCACCTATCGATATTTGAAGGGATTGTTAAAACTCTGCGCTACAAGTTAATGATTTGCTCTTTATCTCGTACTTAGTTCTTGAGCGTGGAGTTTGGATTCTGCCCTCCACATCGTTTAACATAATTTGAGTAGCTTCAGGTAGCTGAGCCTTTCTTTCTGGCCTGTGAGCGCCTATTCAGTAAACCTGCAATCACCTTCTTGCTCCTAATATATAGTGCAAAATGTTAGCTCTCTTTGTGCTTTTGCTCTGTATGACATCTTCATTTTCTGCTTCTAATAGAGGTGAGTTATTGGGTTTTTTCATGTACCGATATGTGTGATGAATATGTTGTTTTATATTGTGTTGGTTTGTGATTTGCTTAGAGAGTATGTTAGGAGTTGGGCTCTAGGCCTACAGTCAAGGAGTTGGGCTCTAGGCCCACAGTCAGTGACCTTGGAACTTCTGTAATAAAACCTTTGAATGGTCTTGCAACAGCCAAGAAACCAACAAATCACTTTCGCTGGAGATTCACAAAACATGTTCGTTCCTAAATTCAATAGTTACATAGAGTTTCCTAGTGATGTGTGGCGCAGTGGTCTAAGACGCTGCATCTCAGTGCTAGAGGCATCACTACAGACCCTGGTTCGATTCCACATTGTATCACAACCGGCCGTGATTGGGAGTCCCATAGGGCGGTGCACAATTGGCCCAGCGTTGTTAAGATTTGGCCGGGGTAGGTCTTCATTGTAAATAAGAATTTGTTTCATAACTGACTTGCCTAGTTAAATAAACATTTAAGTACACAACCAATAGTAATTAGTCCCCTAAACATTTGAGGCAACCTGCAGGGTAGGTATTGTGGATATTACTGTAGTTGGTGGTGCTAAAGTAGTTTCTTTGGGTGCCATATCTATTAATCATAGGTGATATTAATGAAATTCTTTAATGTTCAACTTGGTCAGTAGAAACTGAGTCAGTTGACAAAGTGGTTGAATACAGCTGTCTGTGACAGATTTTGTATGTTTGATTCAGCACTTGGTGATGCAACTCGAAAGTGACACGTCAGTCTTGACTGGCCTAATGTCACTTCTTTTGGAATGCTACACTGTATTAGAGCAATAGAGGACTTTAATAGTCCACCCACAACGTTCACTGTCTCCAGTGTTGATTGTGTCCATCAGAAACGTAGACCATCGTAGGTTTATCTTACAAGGGTTCTCGTAATAATGACACGATATTACAAGCTGCAATTGCACCACCATGAAGGGCTCACCTTCTCACCTTCTGAATCCAGGATGTATACATATTACTGTCTGTTTTAAATCATCTGCTACAGAGGATAAGATTTTTGGAAGTATTTTGCCCAAAGCTACACATGGTTTTACATGTATCACAGTCTCATCCACTTGCCTGATCTTTCTCTGTCGAACCAGTAGCAAATAGCCAGGGGACTAGGTCACGTGTGTAATGGTTAAACGGTTAATTGTTGCCAAGACATTACAAATCTAACAGAGTAACTAATTCCTCCAATCTAAACTCAAGCCTTTTTGTAATGATTGACATGCAAAGGGAAGTAATTGACTGCTGAGGAAAATACCTTAATTCAATCACTGCTTAATGGTATATACCAACAATTTTTTTAGGAGTTGTTTTGACAGACATCTCACTCAGCAGTGAGGGCCCTTTAGTGTTAATCAGCTTACTGACATTGTGCAGTTACTGATGAAAGACCTTGATATTTATATAGACAAACACCTGGTCTAAGTGACTCCCAACCCTTTGGGGTCCTCAGGGTCTCCGTAGCCATGTTCCAACTGCTCTCAGCCTAGTGAAAACACCCTGGGTTGTCACCCAATTGACTCCAGAAAAGTGACACAGGAATATTCTACTCCAGAAAAGTGACAGTTGGTTTCAACTAGCCAGGGTTAACAAATGCTTGTGTAAAAGGACGTTAAACTGGCCCTGGGCTAATTTTAACCCAGGGTTAAGGATAGCCCTGGGCTAAGAGAATGCAGTTTGAAAAGGCCTAGTGGGGCTCAAAAAGAAAACAGACAGAACCCCTGCCCTAAGTCACTCATTCACTGTGCGCTTTGATATCACGCTGTGATTCCAGCATGCCCCCTCCTGTTGTTTCAGGTGCTGGTGCTGCTGGACCCAGGCTGAACAATGACCGGTTGTACAAATTCAGCTACACCACGGAGGTGCTGGTGGACAGGGCCAAGGGGTCAAAAGATGGCAGTGCTGGCTATAGGATCTCCAGTGACGTGGATGTCAATTTAGTGTGGAGAGACCCCAGCAGCAAGGACGACCAGCTCATACAACTGGTGGTAAATAATCCCACAGCACCACCTCCTCACCCTGACCCTGACTTTGCTGATAGCTACATTGAGGGAAAATGTACTGGACTGATGGTACCTGCATCTGATGGTCAACGAGATCAAATCACGACATCAGTGATCTTCAGGTCGAAAAGTCAGAGCTCTAGAAAGACGCCCGGGTTTCTGACTTGGAATTCCGAGTTCAAAACTATTTTTTCCAACCGCCTCTCACGGCCTGCTCTCTCCTTCCTTTCCTCCAGTGAGACTGACCAGAGAGAGGGGACACAGTCTTCCACCTGATGGCGAAACTCGAATCCCACCGCATCTGCCTCATGCACAAATTCATGTTGTTCCTATGACCAAAGAAAGTTAAATATTCCTTAATATTAAAATCGACACGACGAGCTGCTAATAATAATAAAACGCAGGGCTATCGATACTTGGCTACTCATTCATTGCAGCTGCAGCCCGAGCGGAAGTACGAAGGAGTGCGTTTTGTAATAGTGTTGAATAAAAACAGTGACAGTGCTGAATATAAACTTGAACATGAACTCACTCATAAAAACAGCTGTATTCGTTGAGTCTCTCTGTGGTCATGGTTTCAAAAGTTATTCAATCTTACATAGGCTAGTAGCCTATTAAATGTAGCTGTGGCCAGGGTCATGGAAGCTCTGTAGCCACTGTGATTTGAGCTATCCGATTGGGCAGAGAAGTAGGTGCACTCGATTTAGTAACAGATTTGCCAGGTAGGCGGAGTTTGTCTCATGGGAACACTTTGCTACCCGGTGCGCAGGACTTTTGAGTCAAGTGCACCTACCGGCAACAGCGCAACACGATTTTAAAAAAGGAGCGCAAGCCTTTATCGTTCGTTGGCTTTTCTACATAAATATTTGGTGAATGACATGGAATGCCTTGAAGATTGATCGCGATCGACCGGTTGGCGACCACTGCACTTACTGTAAGTCGCTCTGGATAAGAATGTCTGCTAAATGACTTAAATGTATGTTGGATAGATTAACCTGAATCCCAAATCCACCGTTAGAACCCCAGCCACTAGACCATATGTAGATCTGAGAGTATTGGATATGTGTAACTGGTTTATGGCAGTAACCCTACCTCGCCTAGTTGGGACTTTCACCATAACACTTAGACCTATCCAGTCTTTTCAGATCTACACAAACGCAGAGAAGGCAGTGAGTAGGGGTTAGGGGTTGATTTAGGATTCATTCAGGGTCAGACAGAGCCAGTTTTTGTCAAACCTGGTTACGTGTTTCCCTGGGATATATATATATATATTTTTTTTTGAAAACACCTCTTGTTTTGGGAGGGTACATGTTGGAGTTTATACATGCAACATATTGTTTACAATGTGATAGGAAAGGAAACTCAAGCACATATTGATATGATCCTGGGAAAGTGGTCTTGGGAAAGTGGTCCTGGGAAAGAGGTTCTTAATGTCCCCTGTAATTGGCACAAATAGAAAAAAAGCCTGGTCTGATTGTGTAAAAATAGTACTTAAGTTCTCAGACAGGCCCCTCAGGGAGTCTGTTTTATAAATTGTATTTAAAAAGGCCTGGGTTCAAATAGTATTTGAATTCTGTTACACTTAAGTTGTGCTTAATTGTGCGTGCCTGGCCCAAAATCAGTCATCTCAAAAGTGCCAACATGCCTGCCTGGAATTCCAGACAGGCTAAACCAAACACTGACATTTTTTTTTTAAACATTTCAAATACTATTTGAAGTCTATACCTTCCACTCTGGTTGTATTCTATGGAGAATATTGATATTGAGCTGATTGACATGTCCTAAGCTTTTTAGTCACTAACTTTTCTTCTGCCCGTTGAGGAACATGCATCCATGTTATAAATTCCTCCTTTTTTCTTAACATGACTATGTCCTCCTCTTTGTCCTCCAGATCATCTAACAAGCTCTTCCATTCCCATCCACAGATCTCAAATGTGAAGATAAAAAATGTGGCCCCACGCTCAGCCAAGAAGAACATATTCCAGGGCGCAACAACGCAAAGCCTTCTCGGAGAGAAGAAGCTGGCAGCACTGGAAAGGCCCTTCATGGTGCACCTGAAAAACGGAAAGGTAAGAGCTGTGGATGTTGGTTTGTGTCTATGGAAACAAACAGTTATTAGACATTATAAAGGGGCTCATTCATGCTCATAACAGGTCTAAAAAAGAATTAGAACGGATCATAATGTATTATACCTGCAGGCGCTAAGTAAAGTGTTACTGTATGTTTTTATCGATGCATAATGCTAAATTATTGATTGAATTTAAGGCAGTTACTAGGAACACGAATGTACTTTGGGTATACTGTAGTGGAGATTATCTGCCATAGGTAGATGTAGTAACATGTGTAGGTAGTAGGGTGTTTAATTATTACCAGAAGTATACTAGATATACTACAAATAGCTATTTTTCTATCATTGTAGTACTTTTGTTATATCCTCATAGGTCAATAGTCATAAAAGTATTGTTCAATTTTACATGTATTTCTATATCAACCATCACTTTTACTACAATCAGTTTAGATAAAAAAATACGTAATCTAGTATGGGAGCCATTTCCGGAGCATCCTTGACGACATCCATATTTCCGAGGACTATTCATGGAGCTGTAATTAGCAATGTGTTAGTGTGGTGACGCTGGAAGGGGAAATACCAGACAGATGGTGTGTATGTGCAAAGGTCAACTGTTCAGATTGCCGGCCGTCCGGTTATCAGATCCCACGGGAGACAAGTGTGGGGGTATTGGCGTGGCAAAGGGGCCCCGTTCCTTGATGACACAGACATGGTGAGGTGAATAGTTGAACCAGTTGATCAGTGAATGTCCTGTTGAATGCATTGTGATCAGCTAAATCTGTTATGAAAATAGTAACAATTTAGCACTGGACTGTACATATTGAAACTAAATGTATCTCATAGTATTACAAACTATAATAAGTCATTACATGCACTCACCGGACAGTTTATTAGATACACACATCTACTATTGAGTCGGACCCCCCCCCTTTGCATTCCACAGGAATGTTCCACAGGGATGTTGGTCCATGCTGACGAGATGGCATCACACAGTTGATGCAGATTGGACGTCTGTTAGCTTGCATGATTCATGTCATTCTCCTTGGCCCACTCTCATCAACAAGCTGTTTTCGCCCACAGGACTGCCGTTGACTGGAAGTTTTTGTTTGTCGCACCATTCTCTGTAAACCTAGACACATTCGTATGTGAAAAACCCAGAATACCATGCTCAAAGATGCTTAGGTCACTTGTTTTTCCTATTCTAATGTTCAATCAAACAGTAACTGAATGCCTTGATGCCTGTCTGCCTGCTTCATATTACAAGCCACGTGACTCACTGTCTGTAGGAGCCACCTATGTACCTAATAAACTTCCCGTTGAGTGTAAGATAATGAACGAGTGACAAAGATTTTGAAACTTTTGTGATAATGGTGACCTTAGGGTGACGATGTGTTTGTTTTTACTACAATGTGATCTATTGTCTGCAACCTTTGTACTTCTGTATTGTATTTAAGACTTTTTTTTCTGCAATCTCTGCAATGTTAGACATGGTTTTTCAAATAAAGCTTTCTATCACTATTGAGTTGATAAAGGCTGAATATGGACAAATAAGGTTAAATAAGGTTATAGTTTTTAACAAATATAGTAAATAAAGCCTAATCAATCTAGTCATGTAATCTAAGCCTCAAAGTGTGATTTATAGTATGATGCCCTGAGTTGAGTGGAATATGCTGGGAAAGTGAATAAGACATTTGTTTGATAGTGTCTGACTGCAGAATTTGTCTTGGGTTGCGTTCCTTGCCGTGGGCATTCCTTGACAAGAAAATGGCACTCATATTGGCCCCTGCGCAATGCCATGTGCATACCTTGCCAAGAAAAAAGGAACTCCCTCGCAAGGAACACCCTCAAGATGAAGTTCAGTCAGATCCTATGAAGTCAGACCCTATTCCATTTGTTGACATCTCATGATTATCTGAGGCACTTAGATAATGTTAATCTGAGAAAACTACAGTTATGTCACTGTTCCCTGTCATTTGACTCTAGTGCATTGTTACTATGCACACTTTCAGCAAATAAGAAGTCACTTTCGTATCGTATTGACTTGTTTGTTGTTCCATTCCTCTGTTTCAGGTGAGCAGCTTTTACTGCTATAAGGCGGAGCCTGCTTCCATTAAGAACTTGAAGAGGGGTGTGGCCAGCCTGCTGCAGGTGCAATGCAGATCTGGGAAGGTCATAGAGGTAAATGAGATCCAATACATATGCAGTTATAGGTAATCATGGAAACAGTTAAATGTTTTACTCTACAGTCGTATTTTAGCAGGCACTTACAAAGATAAATTACTTTTGGGTCATTTTTAATAAACTCAATTGGTAACCACCACGTGTGATTATTGATTATATGTATGATTTTTGTTTCAAAGATTCCTAGAGAAACCAAAAAGTAATTATAAGTGGATACTCATGTAATTGCCATTATATCATGTCATCCAAAAAAAATAATGCACTGTAAAATACAATTTTATGAATTCTCAATGTAAATCATTCAAACAATTGCTTAAAACTGTTTTTCAATGGTTTTCTGTATGAGTACTTGGTTGGCTGACTGATCTGTCTGGTCTGGGAACAGAATGACGTGTCCGGGAGGTGTACGGTAGAGTATAAGGCTGCCCAGGGCCAGGTGACAAGGACCAAGGCTTTGGAGACCTGCAAGACCGCAGAGACCGGCTTCACCACCTACATTCAGGTCCTGGGCGTGAGTGGGGAGTCCAGCTCTGTCACTGTTTTCACCCTGGAGGATGGCTTCATTAAGTCAGCCATAGCCAAGGAGACTCACATCTTAGCAGTCAATGCACGCCGCACCACCGCTGCTAAAATAGTGTCCAGGTAAGGTTGGCACAAATCAAATGTTATTTGTCACATCCGCCGAATACTATTGTAGACCTTACCATTAAATTCTCACTTACAAGCCCTTAACGAACAATGCAGTTTTAAGAAATATAAGACACAAGGGAGTCCAATGGAATGTTAATGGTGAAAAACATATCCTGTAAACTTTGAGTCAATAGTTTATTTTCTTCTTCTTTTGTTTACTACACTAATTCAACACATGCATTTTTCATTGTGAAAGTAATGTTGTTTTTTCACTTATTGATTGAATAGGCTTTCTGAGAACATCAATAGCAAAGGAACAGAAACTGATTGATGGATTTGTTTGTTTATGTTGTTCTCAGGCAAAGCTTGACGCTGGTAGCAATTGAGGCTGGGCCGTTTGAGGCTGCGGGGAAGAATGTCGCCAGTGTTGTCAAATCACTTGATGAGAAATTGTTTGCTGTTGGTGTGGCAGCTGAGAAGGTCAAATCCCAATGCAAGGGCTGTCAATCGGTGAGTGGTTGTGAGAAGCAATAAAGCAAAGAAATTGCTTCAGGTTGTTGTCAACCTTGGACACTGACTTTTCCCTCTGAAAGGTTCCAATATACTGCCAAAACAAATGCTTAAAAAATTACTCTTTGCTAAAGAATAATTAAAAAGGGCAGAGCAGGGCAAAACTATGGTGGCCTGGTTGATTGCTGCAATGGTGCTAGAATTAAATGATCAGAGTACGGGGTGTTACAATAGTGTGAAAAGCTGCCCTTTTTAGTAGTCTGCATTTGCCAACACTATACCACACTGTCGATACATGTCCTTGCCAACCAAACATTTAATTAAGACATTACTATTTTTCCTTTCTTTTCCTTTTCTCTGCCCATCCCACTAGCTGTTTGAGCACTGGCAAGCAGTCCAGAAGCAGTTTGAACCAGATAGCTTGTCTAAGGCCATCGCTCCCCGAAGCTTCCTGGCTCTCATCCAGAGCATAAGGAAAGCCTCCAAGGACGAGATCCTCCAAGTGCTGAAGCGCTCCAGCAAGACTGCCTTGTAAATCCCTAGCACTTTCCCACCTCTCTGTCTCTCTCTCCCTCCTTTTCATTCTCTCTGTCTGCCTCTTTCTCTAGCTCTCCTCTTTTTTGTCTTTCCCGCTTCATTCCCTTTTTCTTCTCTTTATTTTCACTTCTCTAATATCACTCTTTCTCTTCTCGATCTCTCATTTTCTCCTCTTTTTCTGTCTTTTTTTCTCTCTCTCTCAGGCTTTGATGCTTTCTTATGAGATGTAGAGACTCCTCACCCCGTTTCCTTGCTGTCTGTCTCTCGCCCCATGTTTCTTTTGGCCAGAGCCACATAGTTAACTATACAGGGAATATGGTGCCATTTTAGATATGACTTCTGACTCACCGCCTCTCTCCAACTCTCTTGGGGTCTGCAGACCTCAGGTGGTGGACGCCGTGACCTCGTCCCAGACGCCCGATTCCTTGGACGCCATGCTGCAGTTCCTCAACTTTGCCGACCCCAAAGGCCTGGTTCTGCAGGAGAGGTTCCTGTATGCCTGCGGCTTTGCCTCGCACCCCAACGAGAGAATGCTCCAAGCTTTGGTGGTGAGTGGCCAATGGCTGACTCTTGCTCAAATTCTACATTTTATGGTGCCTTCAAATCAAAATAAATTAAAATCATGTCCAACACAGCAGGATGGGGAGAAATTGTTTGGTAAAAAGTCAGTTCAATGTTTTCAATTGGTTAGACAGATGTTTTGTTTTATTTAACCGTTATTTAATTAGGTAAGTCAGTTATGAACAAATTCATATTTACAATGACGGCCTACCCCAGCCAATGGGACAATTGTGCATCGCCCTATGGGACTCCCAATCACGGCCGGATGTGATGCAGCCTGGATAGGAACCAGGGACTGCAGTGATGCCTCTTGCACTGAGATGCAGTGCCTTCGACCTCTGCGCCACTCGGGAGCCCAAAAATGCATCATTGTGACTTCTGACGGACTGCGCAACACAACACTGTACCCTCCCCCAACGCACAGCTCCCAGTGAAAATCATTGACTTACTGTGTTTTTTACGTATCCATTTTTTTCTGGTTTGAAAGCACCCTTATGCTCATCATCAGGGCAATATTCAGTAAGAACATTAGCACAATGTTTTACAACTTTACATTTTAGTCATTTAGCAGACTCTCTTATCCAGAGCGACCTACAGTTAGTGCATTCATCTTGAGATAGCTAGGTGGGACAACCACATATCACAGGCATAGAAAGTAAATATTTCCTCAATAATGTAGCTATTAGTAGAGTCAGAGCTAGAAAGGGGGGGGGGGGGTAAAGTGCAAGTGTTGGTACATTTATTTATTATACATACAGTACCAGTCAAACGTTTGGACACATACTACTTCAAGGGTTTTTCTTTATTTTTACTATTTTCTACATTGTTGATAAATAGTGAAGACATCAAAACTAAAATAACACATATGGAATCATATAGTAACCAAAAAAGTTTAAACAAATCAAAATCAATTTTATATTTGAGATTCTTCAATGTAGCCACCCTTTGCCTTGATGACAGCTTTGCACACTCTTGGCATTCTCTCAACCAGCTTCACCTGGAATGCTTTTCCAACGGTTTTGAAGGAGTTCCCACAAATGCTGAGCACTTGTTGGCTGCTTTTCCTTCACTCTGTGGTCTAACTCATCCCAAACCCTCTCCATTGGGTTGAGGTCAGGTGATTGTGGAGGCCAGGTCATCTGATGCAGCACTCCATCACTCTCCTTCTTGGTCAAATAGCCCTTACACAGCCTGGAGGTGTGTTGGGTCATTGTCCTGTTGAAAAACAAATGATAGTCCCAGTAAGCGCAAACGAGATGGGATGGTGTATCGCTGCAGAATGCTGTGGTAGCCATGCTGGTTAAGTGTGCCTTGAATTCTAACTAAATCACCGACAGTGTCACCAACAAAGCACCCCCACCACCTCCTCCATGCTTCACTGTGAGAACTACACATGCGGAGATCATCTATTCACTTACTCTGTGTCTCACAAAGACACAGCGGTTGGAACCAAAAATCTCAAATTTGGAATCATCAGACCAAAAGACAGATTTCCACCAGTCTTAATGTCCATTGCTTGTGTTTCTTGCCCCAAGCAAGTCTTTTCTTCTTTTTTTGTTTTTAAAATATTTTTTCTCCCCAATTTCGTAGTATCTAATTGTTAGTAGTTACTGTCTTGTCGCTACAACTCCCGTACGGGCTCGGGAGAGACGAAGTTCGAGAGTCATGTGTCCTCCGCAACACAACCCAACTAAGCCGCACTGCTTCTTAACACAGTGCGCATCCAACCCAGAAGCCAGCCACACCAATGTGTCGGAGGAAACACCGTGCACCTAGCGACCTGGTCAGCGTGCACTGCGCCCGGCCCACCACAGGAGTCGCTAGTGCGCGATGAGACAAGGATATCCCTACCGGCCAAACCCTCCCTAACCCGGACGACGCTAGGCCAATTGTGCGTCACCCCATGGACCTCCCGGTTGCGGCCGGCTGCGACAGATCCTGAGCTCGAACCCAGAGTCTCTGGTGGCACAGCTAACACTGCGATGCAGTGCCTTAGACCACTGCGCCACCCGGGAGGCAAGTCTTTTCTTCTTATTGGTATTCTTTAGTAGTAGTTTCTTTGCAGCAATTCAACCATGAAGGCCTGATTCATGCACTCTCCTTTGAACGGTTGATGTTGAGATGTGTCTGTTACTTGAACTCTGAAGCATTTATTTGGGTTGCAATTTCTGAGGCTGGTAACACTAAGGAATTTATCCTCTGCAGTAGAGGATAACCCTGGGTCTTCCTTTCCTGTGGCAGTCCTCATGAGAGCCAGTTTCATCATAGCGCTTGATCGTTTTTGCGACTGCACTTGAAGAAATGTTTAAAGTTCTTGAAATGTTCTGGATTGATTGACCTTTATGTCTTAAAGTAATGATGGACTGTCGTTTCTCTTTGCTTATTTGAGCTGTTCTTGCCATAATATGGACTTGGTCTTTTACCAAATAGGGCTATCTTCTGTATACCACCCCTACCTTATCACAACACAACTGATTGGCTCAAACGCATTAAGAAGGGAAAGAAAATCCACAAATTAACTTTTATCAAGGCACACCTGTTAATTGTAATACATTCCAGGTTACTACCTCATGAAGCTGGTTGAGAGAATGCCAAAAGTGTGCAAAGCTGTCATCAAGGCAAAGGGTGGCTACTCTGAAGAATCTTACATTTTTAATATGTTTTGATTTGCTTAACACTTTTTTTTGGTTACAACATGTATGGAATAATGTAATTTCATAGTTGGGATATCTTCACAATTATTCTACAATGTAGAAAATATATTTTGTTTAAAAATTTTAAAAATAAACTTGAATGAGTAGGTGTCAACTTTTGACTGGTAGTGTAAATATTTTTCAACCTTGCCATTTGAAAATGTTTTCTCCATACTGATCACGACCCAGCGCTCTCAATGCACCCTTCATGACATTGTTGATTGTAGCATTTCTGTGGCTCACTCTGACTATGTCCTGTGTTGCGTTAAAGGAAATAACACATACATTATTTGTGGGGCAGTTGTTTCTCCTACTCTTAGATTTTGTACCTACTCTCTAATGACTTCCAAAATTGCAATTTTATTTAAAATCATGTTTTTTGGGGTACTATATAAATCATATGATGATAATGACACATTGTTTTTTCAGGACATTTCAAAGGGCAAGATTGGCAGTAAAGACATCAAAGAATCGGTGGTGATCATCATGGGTGCCATTGTGCACAAACTCTGTCAAAAAGGAGGTTGCGAGCTACCAGTGAGTAAAGTTATCGAATATGTTTAGCCCGTGTCTATAATGAGGGGAGTTGTACAAAACTAATTCTTAAAGAGATTAAAACATTATTTTTTACTTCATATTAATAATCTCAAGCACCACCCCAACGTCATCAAATGTGAAAATGGCGTTTTTCTGTTTCATAGTTCAAAAGATGGATGAATATAAGTGTTTCCGATGACGTCATCTTGTTGTGCATCATATGATTTTAACCAACTATGAGTAGGCATTGTCTCGATGAATATGAAGTAAAATGTGTTTAAATGTCCCTTTTAAGCAATTTAATCATCTTCAACCAAGATAATACTGATTTGACTTTTTTAACTGAGCCAAGTGTGACTCTATTGGAATGCCAGACTGGAATAGTGAAGTGAAACAGTAGTGAGAGGTAGCTGTGTCTGATAGCTTGAAAATATACAGAAATGATCCCGTTGTGAAATGCACCAAAGAAAGTCACAAATTCTTAAAAGGAACTATACAATGGCTGATTTATTGTGTGTGTTTTTGTCCCATGTTCAACGCAGACTGTGGTTGAGGTGAAGAAGATGATTCTGGAAGGTCCCGACAGCACGCAGGTGGTGTCAGACATTCAGATGTACCTGCTAGCGCTGAAGAACTCCCTGCTGCCCGAGGCCATTCCCCTGTTTTCCAAATATGCTGAGTCAGAGGTCGGGGCATACTGCACTATCTCCCTCACAGCCCTGCAGAGATACGACGTCGCCCTCATCACAGATGAGGTGAGGCCATTGGAATAGCCAGACAACCATTCATGAGGGAAGCTGGATTGCCATTCCCAGAGCCATATATTTAGATGTATTTATCTTATTTCGATAGACACTGAGTACCAAAAGTATGTGGACACTTGCTGTAACTTAACAAATTGTGGAAAAAGTCAAGGGGTCTGTATACTTTCCGAATGCACTGTAAATACTGTTGTATGTATGTATACTGCATGTATACTGCAATCGGAAAGTATTCAGACCCCTTGACATTCCCACATTTTTTTATGCTACAGTCTTATTCTAAAATATATTAAATTATTTGTTTTCCTCATTAATCTAAACACAATTCCCCATAATGACAATGGAAAATTTGTTTTTTATAAATGTTAGCTAATTTAATTTATAAAGAATTTTACAGTTTACATACACTCAGGTTGCAGTCATTAAAACTTGTTTTTCAACCACTCCGCAAATTTCTTGTTAATTAACAAACTATAGTTTTGACAAGTCGGTTAGGATATTTTTGTGAATGACACAAGTAATTTTTCCAACAATTGTTTACAGACAGATTATATCACTTATTCCAGTGGGTCAGAAGATTACATACACTAAATTGACTGTGCCTTTAAACAGCTTGGAAAATTCCAGAAAATGATGTCATGGCTTTAGAAGCTTCTGATAGGCTAATTGACATCATTTGAGCCAGTTGTAGGTGTACCTGTGGATGTATTTCAAGGCCTTTCTTCAAACTCAGTCCCTCTTTGCTTGACATCATGGAAAAATCAACAGAAATCAGACAAGACCTCAGAAAAAAATTGTAGACCTCCCTAAGTCTGGTTCATCCTTGGGAGAAATTTCCAAACGTCTGAAGGTACCACGTTCATCTGTAGAAACAATTTTACTCAAGTATAAACACCATGGGACCACGCAGCCGTCATACCGCTCAGGAAGGAGACGCATTCTGTCTCCTCGAGATTAATGTACTTTGGTGCGAAAAGTGAAAATCACAGAACAACAGCAAAGGACCTTGTGAAGATGCTGGAGGAAACAGATACAAAAGTATCTCTATCCACGGTAAAACGAGTCATATATCGACATAACCTGAAAGGCCGCTCAGCAAGGAAGAAGCCGCTGCTCCAAAACCGCAATAAAAAAGCCAGACTACAGTTTGCAACTGCACATGGGGACAAAGATCGTACTTTTTGGAGAAATGTCCTCTGGTCTTGCAATGCTTAGAGTTTGTCAGAATTTGTGGGTTTTTGTTTGTCCACCCGCCTCTTGAGGATTGACCACAAGTTCTCAATGGGATTAAGGTCTGGGGAGTTTCCTGGCCATGGACCCAAAATATTGATGTTTTTTTCCCCAAGCCACTTAGTTATCACTTTTGCCTTATGGTAAGGTGCTCCATCTTGCTGGAAAAGGCATTGTTAGTCACCAAACTGTTCCTGGATGGTTGGGAGAAGTTGCTCTCGGAGGATGCGTTGGTACCATTCTTTATTCATGGCTGTGTTCTTAGGCAAAATTGTGAGTGAGCCCACTCCCTTGGCTGAGAAGCAACCCCACACATGAATGGTCTCAGAGTGCTTTACTGTTGGCATGACACAGGACTGATGGTAGCGCTCACCTTGTTTTCCCCGGACAAGCTTTTTTCCGGATGCCCCAAAAATTCGGAAAGGGGATTCATCAGAGAAAATGCCTTTACCCCCGTCCTCAGCAGTCCAATCCCTGTACCTTTTGCAGAATATCAGTGTGTCCCTGATGTTTGTCCTGGAGAGAAGTGGCTTCTTTGATTCCCTTCTTGACACCAGGCCATCCTCCAAAAGTCTTCGCCTCACTGAGCGTGCAGATGTACTCACACCTGCCTGCTGCAAGCTCTGTACAGGTGGTGCCCCGATACCGCAGCTGAATCAACTTTAGGAGACGGTCCTGGTGCTTGCTGGACTTTCTTGGGCTCCCTGAAGCCTTCTTCACAACAATTGAACCGATCTCCTTGAAGTTCTTGATATGCCGATAAATGATTGCACCTAAATCAATCTTACTGGCAGCAATATCCTTGCCTTTGAAGTCCTTTTTGTGAAAAGCAATGACTGCACGTGCTTCCTTGCAGGTAACCATGATTGAGAGAGGAAGAACAATGATTCCAAGCACCACCCTCCTTTTGAAGCTTCCAGTCTGTTATTCGAACTCAATCAGCATGACCGTGTGATCTTCAGCCTTGTGCTCATCAACACTCACACTTGTGTTAACGAGAGAATCACTGACATGATGTCAGCTGGTCCTTTTGTGGCAGGGCTGAAATGCAATGGAAATGTTTTTGGGGGATTCAGTTCACTTGCATGGCAAAGAGGGGCTTTGCAATTAATTGCAGTTCATTAGATCACTCTTCATAACATTCTGGAGTATATGCAAATTGCCATCATACCAACTGAGGCAGCAGACTTTGTGAAAATGTATATTTGTGTCATTCTCAAAACTTTTGTTTTTTCAGATTTTATTGAAAGGATGATAGCAGTGGGGAACTATAGAGAGAAGTTGTGTTAAAGGGCATTAGGTCGGGTTCAAACTTATGCCAACATCATAGATGTGTGCCCGCGCTTGACCAGCCTGGCCACCAAAACTGATCTTTTAAACTGTTTTCGTGCCTCACTCCATTTCAGGTGAAGCAGACGGTGAACCGAGTGTACCACCAGAACCGCCGGGTCTACGAGAAGAATGTGAGGGCAGCAGCTGCGGATGTCGTCTTTAGCAGCAACCCCTCATACATGGAGGTGAAGAATGTGCTCCTGTCCATCGGAAACCTTCCCAAAGAGTTGAACAAGTACATGCTTTCCAAGGTCAAGGACATCCTCCATTTTGAAATGCCTGCCAGGTGGGTGATGGGATTTACATTTGATTTGATTTTTTTTGTGTTATTTTCATTTTATTCAGACTGAAACAGCACTAAATGAGTGGGGAGACTGGCGATTGGGCTGGGATTCGTACCCACACTGGGGTGGTGTATATGTGGTGCAGGCAGTGGTGTTACTTGCTAGACCAGCAGGCACTCATTTTATTTAATTAAAATCCTAAATTGAAGGCAGGCATTACTTACAGTGAGCTCCAAAAGTATTGGGACAGTGACACATTTTGTTGTTTTGAAATTATACAATGTTTGAGGTTAAAGTGCAGACTGTCAGTTTTAATTGAGGGTATTTCCATCCATATTAGTTGAACCTTTTAGAAATTACAGCAATGTATGTAGTCCCCCCATTTTAGGGGACTTGAGTGTACGAAACATCAAGAATAGACTCATAGCCCCCCACCCCACCCTCAGAATAGCCTCAATTCGTTGGGGCATTGTCTTTACAAGGTGTCAGTAGCGTTCCACAGGGATGCTGGCCCATGTTGGACTCCAATGCTTTCCACAGTTGTGTCAAGTTGGCTGGATGTCCTTTGGGTGGTTGACCGTTCTTGATACACATGGGAAACTGTTGCACGTGAAAAACCCAGCAGCTTTGCAGTTCTTGACACAAACCTGTGCACCTGGCACCTACTAACAGTCCGGTCTCGAGATAACATATTGAGTGTCTCGGTCTTGACTCATTTGTACTTGGTCTTGACTCGCTCTCGGACAGTGAGGACTCGTAACTTCTTGCCGAGACCAGCGTAGTAAAAAACCCTGCATAAAACCGCTTTGCCAGGCCAAGTATATACACTCCTTTCTTGAAACAGTATCTTAACAGCCTTTTTGTATTTATTTATTTATTTTACCTTTTATTTAACTAGGCAAGTCAGTTAAGAACAAATTCTTATTTTCAATGACGGCCTAGGAACAGTTCAGGGGCAGAACGACAGATTTGTACCTTGTCAGCTCGGGGGTTTGAACTTGCAACCTTCCGGTTACTAGTCCAACATTCTAACCACTAGGCTACCCTGCCGCCCCTTTATATCTATTATAAACGTGTTTGCGCAGTGGCAAACCTATAGGCCTTCAGTGTGTGACAGGTTTGATTCTGAAAGGACAGCAACCGTAATACCAGCGCACTCATGTAGGAGAGTGCACTTTCCTTAAACACAAAGGGCCAGTGGTGTATCCCTACTTCTTAATCCCTACTGATGCCTAGTGGAGGTACACGATTGTTCAATTATGTAGTAGAATAGAGAAATCCTGCACAAAGGAGCTTCTGTGATGGTTCAGAGGGTGGTGCGGTCTGCCCATCTCATCACCAGAGACACACTGCCGGCCCTCCAGAACACCTACAGCACCCGATGTCACAGGAAGGCCAAAAAGATCATCAAGGACATCAACCACCTAAGCCATGGCCTGTTCACCCCGTTATTATCCAGACGGCGATGTCAGTTCAGATGCATCAAAGCTGGGACTGAAAAACAGCTTCTATCTCAAGGCCATCAGACTGTTAAATAGTCATCACTAGCCGGCTACCACCCTGTTACTCAACACTGCACCTTAGAGGCTGCTGCCCTATGTCGTGTCTTTGGCTATGCCGGATTAAGTGATATGACATGCTATTCTATAAAATAATTTCTCCGTAATTAATATTACCAGATTGAGCTAATCATGTAAATGTAATTAACTAGAGAGTCGGGCACCACAAAATAATATTTATAGAGCTGTTATCTTCTGAATAAACTCTTAAAGACCTAGTAATATTTTACATCAATAGCAGTCAATATTATAATCGTCACCTTAATTCAGTCTCTTCTTAAAGTTGTAAATTCTTGGTTATTGTCATTAACCCTGGCTAACAAGTTGAATCAGCAAGACAAAATTGGGTTTATTTATTTACTAAATACCTAACTAATCACACAGAATTACACATACACATAATTAATCATAACTTGATTACAAATTACATCATAAAGGAAAACGTCCCTAGCAGGCGGAACAGATATGACAGCTTGTTACACAAAAGAAAAGGGGCTGGGTTTGAGTGAAAGAGCGGGAAGACTGAGTAACAAAGGAAGAAGCTGTGCTATCGTAAATACAGTATCTTATGCATTCTAAATTACCACCCATTTGGAAAAGGAAAATGCAATAAATATTTACTCTGAGCTGTGCTTCAGTAGGTTGGTGGTAGATGGAAGGCCGTGTTGCCAAACCGAGTCCTTTGAAGAATGTCTCTGGTGGTCAATTGGATACATTGTAGTAACGTCGTTTTGTGATAGACTGGATACTCTGTCTGTTCCTTCCTAACCCTCGTTTGCAGCTGCTGTTGCTAACTCAACGGCTAGGAGGTATCACTTCTGTAGTGAATAAGAGTTCAAAGGGGGCTGTTGCTGGGCAACACGGACTTTCAACTCCCTCCAAAGATTTTCTATGGGGTTGAGATCTGGAGACTGGCTAGGCCACTCCAGGACCTTGAAATGCTTCTTACGAAGCCACTCCTTCGTTGCCCGGGCGGTGTGTTTGGGATCATTGTCATGCTGAAAGACCCAGCCACATTTCATCTTCAATGCCCTTGCTGATGGAAGGAGGTTTTCACTCAAAATCTCACGATACATGGCCCTTTCATTCATTCCTTTACACGGATCAGTCATCCTGGTCCCTTTGCAGAAAAACAGCCCCAAAGCATGATGTTTCCACCCCCATGCTTCACAGTAGATATGGTGTTCTTTGGATGCAACTCAGCATTCTTTGTCCTCCAAACACGACGAGTTGGGTTTTTACCAAAAAGTTATATTTTGGTTTCATCTGACCATATGACATTCTCCCAATCTTCTTCTGGATCATCCAAATGCTCTCTAGCAAACTTCAGATGGGCCTGGCTTAAGCAGGGGAACGCGTCTGGCACTGCAGGATTTGAGTCCCTGGCGGCGTAGTGTGCTACTGATGGTAGGCTTTGTTACTTTGGTCCCAGCTCTCTGCAGGTCATTCACTAGGTTCTGGGATTTTTGCTCACCGTTCTTGTGATCATTTTGACCCCATGGGGTGAGATCTTGCGTGGAGCCCCAGATTGAGGGAGATTATCAGTGGTCTTGATGTCTTCCATTTCCTAATAATTGCTCCCACAGTTGATTTCTTCAAACCAAGCTGCTTACCTATTGCAGATTCAGTCTTCCCAGCCGGGTGCAGGTCTACAATTTTTTGTTTCTGGTGTCCTATGACAGCTCTTTGGTCTTGGCCATAGTGGAGTTTGGAGTGTGACTGTTTGAGGTTGTGGACAGGTGTCTTTTATACTGATAACAAGTTCAAACAGGTGCCATTAATACAGGTAACGAGTGGAGGACAGAGGAGCCTCTTAAAGAGGCCTGTGAGAGCCAGAAATCTTGCTTGTTTGTAGGTGACCAAATATTTATTTTCCACCATTATTTGCAAATAAATTCATTAAAACACCTACAATGTGATTTTCTGGATTTTTTTCCTCATTTTGTCTGTCATAGTTGAAGTGTACCTATGATGAAAATTACAGGCCTCTCTCATCTTTTTAAGTGGGAGAACTTGCACAATTGGTGGTTGACTAAATACTTTTTTGCCCCACTGTATCTACAGTACTAAATCCATGTATAGTGTGTTTGTGTATGCGTGTTTGTGTGCCAATGTTTGTTGCTTATTGTTGTCTTGTGTATTGAAGTAGTCAAACGTTTAGTATTTGGTCCCATATTCCTAGCATATTCCTAGCACAAATGGTCCACCAGCCAACTGTGATGGACATTGGAGTCAACATGACCAGTATTTGGTCCCATATTCCTAGCACACAATGATTGCATCAAGCTTGTGACTCTACAAACATGTTGGATACATTTTGCTGGATGTTTCATATTATTTTGTGCCCAATAGATATGGGTAAATAATGTATTTTTGTCATTTTGAAGTCACTTTTAAATAAGAATACAATATGTTTCTAAACATTTCTACGTTAATGTAGATTCTAGCGTGATTACGCATAATCTTGAATGAATCGTGAATAATGATGAGTGCGTTAGTTATGGACGCACAAATATCATACCCCAAAGACATAACCGCTCACCATTACAATAAAAGGGGAGGTTAGCATTTTTGGGAGGTATGATATTTATGCCTCTAACTTTCTCACTCATCATTATAATTAATTCAGAATTATCCGTAATCATGCTAGCATCCACATTAATGTAGAAGTATTATATTCTTATTTACAATAAAAGTGACTCCGAAATGACACAATGCATTATTTACCATTTCATTTCTATTGGTCGCTACAATTTCCAGCAAAATTCTACGGCAAGCCATGAAGGACATGATCTCCCACAACTATGACCGCTTCTCCAAGGTTGGGTCATCCTCTGCTTTCTCTGGCTTCATGGCACGTAAGTGGCCCTCTCCACCTTTCTCCTGAAAAAATGAAAAAAATACTTTCCACATTAAGGATTTTTTTTGTACATTTTAAAGAATAATCAATACAGCTATGTGATATAATCATATATGGATCAAGTTCATAGTCTTGTTGATTAGTCATTGCTGCCATGAGACACAGTCACAGGTTCCATTTTTTGTACTGTATAATTATGTTTATAACTAAATCAACTTCCTGCAGGTACCGCTGATGCCACTACCACCTACAGTCTGGACATTCTGTACTCTGGCTCTGGGGTCCTCAGGAGGAGCAACATGAACATCTACGGAGCCAGTAATGGCGCCCTTCTACATGGCCTCCAGGTAATGAGAATGAATTTGTGAATTGATAATGAAGAAATAATTATATTTACAGTGCCTTCATAAAGTATTCCAGGGTTCTCACAAGGTGTTTGAGGTGCTTAAAGTACTTGAGTTTGGCACTCTGAAATTCAAGTACTGGAATACGATAAATCAGACATTTTCTCAAGTTTGTAGTTTAAAATACTTGAATTAAAACGAGAAGAGAACAGGAAATATAAAATATGTTAATATGAGATATGATCTAATTTCCATGCAGACTGGTTGCCAGGCGAGCTCACTCATTCCACCCACACTGTCGCCAGGCAGCTACAGAACTGACTGATTAGGCGCAGCCAAAGGTTAATTTGATAGCTAAAATGCCGGGCAAATGTAGCTATTATAAAGAATAATTATTCCTGGCAAGATATTGATGTTTATGAATGGGGTTTGCCAGACCTAACCAGGTGGAGGGTAAACACCATTTTACGTACCTTGTTTATTTGTGAAATAGCGTTTACGCACCTTTTTAATTCAGTTAATTATCGTTTACCCATTTATTATTGCGTTCCCAGCATTGATCAATGCTCAGGAGGCTTCTTGATCTGAGTGCTAATCATGCCTACCTCTGCGAACGAGTGGAATCATGAGTAATTAATGTATGCTCGTTATGTTTGCCTTTTCCCCCGGAATTGGCTTGTTTGCAGCGCATTAATTCACTACTCTGTACGGGAAACTCCGCCCAGGACATAGAAAGGTGAAACAAACTAGCTCACCAGAGACCTACAGTAGCAAGTGGCAGAGAGACGCCATTGACAGTCAGAATTTTCTAAACATCCCTCGTCTCCTGCCGTGTCAACAGATATCCCCCAAACAAAAACCCCCTGACACTTGGAGAATGAGTGTACAACTGGTAAATAGTCACAGATATTTCAGTCAACTAGGTATCTCAAGGGCTGGCTATTAGCCAGGTATCTAGCGATAACTATACTGAACAAAAATATCAACTCAACATGTAACAATTTTCAACAATTTCAACAATTTTACAGTTCATATAAGGAAATCAGTCAATTGAAATATGTCTGTTAGGCTCTAATCTATGGATTTCACATGACTGAATAAGGTGCCAAGCCATGGGTGGGCCTGGGAGGGCATAGGCCCACCCACTGGGGAGCCAATCAGAATACTTTTTTCCCCACAAAAGGGCTTTATTACAGACAGAAATACTCCCCAGTTTCATCAGCTGTCCGGGTGGCTGGTCTTAGACAATCCCGCAGGTGAAGAAGCCGGATATGGAGATCCCTTGACTTTTTCCGCATTTTGTTGTTACAAAGTGGGATTTTTTTACCCCCTTTTTTCTCCCCAATTTTGTGGTATCCAATTGGTAGTAGTTAGTCTTGTCTCATCGTTGTAACTCCCATACGGACTCGGGAGAGGCTAAGGTCGAGAGCCATGCGTCAACCTAACCAAGCCGCACTGCTTTTTGACACAATGCCCATCCGACCCAGAAGCCAGCCGCACCAATGTGTCAGAGGAAACACCGTACACCTGGCGACCTGGTCAGCGTGCACTGCGCCCGGCCTGCCACAGGAGTCGCTAGTGCGCAATGAGACAAGGATATCCCTGCCGGCCAAACCCTCCCTAACCCGGACGAAGCTGGGCCAATTGTGTGCGGCATGGGCCTCCCAGTCACGGCTGCTTGTGACAGAGCCTGGGCTCAAACCCAGAATCTCGCCACCCGGGAGGCCTAATTGTAATTTTTTGTCAATGATCTACAAAAGACTGTCAAAGTGGGGGGAAGGGGGATTCTAACATTTGTAAACAAAGAAATAATATGAATAATAAAACACTAATATATATTTATTAGATAAGTATTCAACCCCCTGAGTCAGTACACATTAGAATCACCTTTGGCAGTGATTACAGCTGTGGGTCTTTCTGGATAAGTCTCAAAGAGCTTTCTACACCTGGATTGTACAACATTTTCCAATTTATTATTTTCAAAATTCATGTTGGTTGTTGATCATTGCTAGACAACCATTTTCAGCTCTTGCCATTAGATTTTGAAGCAGATTTAAGTCCAAACGTAACTTAGCCACTCAGGAACATTCACTATCTTTTTGGTTAGCAACTCCATTGGAGATTTGACCTTTTTAAGTGTTTTAGGTTATTGTCCTGCTGAAAGGTGAATTCCATCTTCCAGTGTCTGGTGGAAAGGTTTCCCCCTCAAACCAGGTTTCCCTCTAGGAAAATGCCGTGTCTGACGTTTTTTATTCTTTTTGGAATAGAAATATTCCAAAACATGCATCCTGTATGCAACAAGGCACTAAAGTAATACTGCAAAAAAACTGCAAAGGAATACACTTTTTTGGCCTAACTGCAAAGCCTTAATGTATGGGGAAAACAAAACACATCACTGAGTAACTGTCTCATTTTCAAGCATGGTGGTGGCTGCATCATGGTATGGGTATGCTTGACATCGGCAAATACTGTGAAGGTTTTTAGGATAAAAAGAAAAGCGATGGTGCTAAGGACAGGCAAAATCCTAGAGGAAAATCTGCTTCAGTCTGCTTTACACCAAACACTGCAAGAGGAATTTATCTTTCAAAAGGACAATAACCTACAACACAAGGCCAAATCTACATTGGAGTTGCTTACCAAGAAGACAGTGAATGTTCCTGAGTGGCCAAGCTACAGTTTTGACTTGAATCTGCTTGAAAATCTATGGCAAGACGTGAACATTGCTGTCAAGCCATGATCCCCAACATCTTGACAGAGTTTGAATAATTTAAAAAAGAATAATGGGCAAATATTGGTGTGCAATGCTCTTAGAGACTCACAGCTGTCATCGCTGCCAAAGGAGTGATTCTAACATGTATTGACTCAGAGGTGAATACTTATCTAAGGAACATAAGTGTTTTATGTTCAAATAATTTGTAAAAAAATATAATTATTTCTTTCACTTTGACATTAGAGTATTTTCTGTAGATCATTGGCAACAACAAAAAAAAGAAACCTTTGTAACACAATAAAATGTGAAGAAATCCAAAGGGGGTGAATACTTATGATACCCACTGTACATCTAATCATGTAGAAGAGCAGAAGCTTAGATTTTGCACGCTCTTAGGTTAAGTTTGCCGTAGGTACTGCTTATTTTATTGGAGAACATGCTAAACTGATCCAAGATCAGTATTTAGGGGCAACTTCACCTTAGAATGACTTGCTTTACTCAACTAAGGAAGATGAACCAGTGCCGACTTGTTGACAGTTAGGATCTGACTGCCATATTTGATCTCTCGCTGTCCAGGTGGCAATTGAGGCCCAAGGCATGGAGTCCCTGATCGCGGCCAAGCCGGACGAAGGCGAGGAGGACCTGGAGTCCTTCGCTGGGATGTCGGCTCTGCTTTTCGACGTCCAGCTGCGACCTGTGACCTTCTTCAAGGGCTACAGTGACCTCATGTCCAAGATGTTCTCCATGTCCGGCGAGCCCATGAACGTGGTAAAGGGCCTGATCCTGCTCACTGACCACTCTCAGGTTGGCATCCTTAAATCAATTAATCAACCAATCAGTCAATCGATCAATCAAACTTTATTTAGAGTGTATTTTTTTAATGACACCCCACAAATAAAATGTTCTACTGTATCATATAAAGTCGCTGATATCTCAGACATTTTTAACAATTTTCTTCATATAGACTCAATTAAACTATTATAGGTGTTGGTATCCGCCTAGGCCACATTTTAGTTGTCAGTGCCTTCTTCAGCCACTTGGTTTCAAACCATTCTGACACTAGCACTCACTGGCCCGGACGGGCAAGCAGCTATTGTGATTTTACTCCTGTTTTCTCATTCTCTCTTTCAGGTCATCCAGCTTCAGTCTGGGCTGAAGGCCAATGCCGAGTTCCAGGGTGGCTTGGCCATCGACATCTCAGGAGGCATGGAGGTCAGCCTGTGGTACAGGGAGTCAAAGACCAGCGTCAACAACAGGTAGGGAACCTGGGTTCAATAGTGATGGGCAGGATGATAACAGAAACACTTTTTAAATTTGATCATTCTTCTCATATGTTGCCTGATTGTACTCAGTCATGCTTATCATTGGATAGTTTTTAATAATCATCGCACGATAATGACAAAAGGTTTTTGGTGGGCTCAGATTAGAGAAATAGGCCAAAATTCAATCCAATGCGTGTTATAGAACAACTGAATTTTAAAGGTAAGTTATGCTTAAGCCGACATGCTCAACATTTACAAACTCAATTGGTAATACATGAGGATTGACGTTAAGGGTTGATCTAAAAATGATGACTTCATTTCATACACTGATTCATAGAGCATGTTCGCGAATGGTGATGTGACTATTCTTGTCTCATCAGATATATGTGAAGGTGACATTTAATTCAGCTCTAGAGTAGTTGACTGATTGATGCTTCCTGTTAATGCAAACACAATAGCCATTTCAACCAGAGAATATCAATCAATCAAATGTATTTATGAAGCCATTTTTACATCAGGAAATGTCACAAAGTGCTGTACAGAAACCCAGCCTAAAACCACAAACAGCAGGCAATGCATATGAAGAATAACGGTGGCTAGGAAAAACTCCCTAGAAAGGCCAGAACCGAGGGAGAAACCTAGAGAGGAACCAGGCTCTGAGGGGTGGCCAGTCCTCTTCTGGCTGTGCCGGGTGGAGATTATAACAGTATATGGCCAAGATGTTCAAATGTTCATAGATGACCAGCAGGGTCAGATAATGATAATCAGTGGTTGTAGAGGGTGCAACAGGACAGCACCTCAGGAGTAAATGTAAGTTGGCTTTTCATAGCCGACCATTCAGCAGTAGAGAGAGAGTCCAAAACAGCAGGTCCGGGACAAGGTAGCACATCCAGTGAACAGGTCAGGGTTCAGTTGAAACTAGCCAGGAGGAGAGGAGAGAGGGAATACATAAATTCAAACAGGACACCGGATGAGACAGGAGAAATACTCCAGATATAAGACTGATCCTAGCCTCCCGACACATAAACTATTGCAGCATAAATACTGGAGGCTGAGACAGGAGCAGTCGGAAGACACTGTGGCCCTGTCTGACGATACTCCCGGACAGGGCCAAACAGGCAGGATATAACCCCACCCACTTTGCCAAAGCACAGCCCCCACACCACTAGAGGGATATCTTCAACCACCAACCTACTACCCTGAGACAAGGCCGTGTATAGCCCACGAAGATCTCAGCCATGGCACGAACGCGAGGGGGGCGCCAACCCGGACAGGGTCAGTGACTCAACCCACTCAAGTGATTCATGGAAGTGCACCAGTAAGCCAGTGACTCAGCCCCCATAATAGGGTTTGAGGCAGAGAATCCCAGTGGAGAGAGGGGAACCGGCCAGGCAGAGACAGCAAGGGCGGTTCGTCGCTCCAGTGCCTTTCTGTTCACCTTCACACCCCTGGGCCAGACTACAGTCAATCATAGTACCTACTGAAGAGATGAATCTTCAATAAACACTTAAAGTCGAGACCGAGTCTACGTCTCTCACATGGATAGGCAGACCATTCCATAAAAATGGAGCTCTATATGAGAAAGCCCTGCCTCTAGCTGTTTGCTTAGAAATTCTAGGACAGTAAGGAGGTCTGCGTCTTGTGACCGTAGTGTACGTGTAGGTATGTAGGGATGCGCTTGTTATGTTCAAAATAGGAGAAGGCCAAGTACAGGAAGCTGCTCTTTCAGTAGTTTAGTTGGAATAGGGTCCAGTATGCAGCTTGAAGGTTTAGAGGCCAAGAGATATAGGATTCAAAAACTTGAGTGTCTCCCTTGATCTTAGGCCTGGCATTGTTTTGCAGACTCAGGACAACTAAGCTTTGGAGAAATACGCAGATTTAAATAGGAGTCTGTCATTTGCTTTCTAATGATCATGATCTGTGGCAGCGAGTAGGTCCGGAGACATGTTGGACAAAACCCACTGAGTCGATGATGGCTCCAAAAGCCTTTCGGAGTGGGTCTGTGGACTTTCCCATGAAATGTGCTGTCGTAAATGTTAGGAACACCTCTGCCTTTGCGGGATGCGCGGGGGATATGGTCACTAGTGTAACCAGGAGGTGAGGCCTCATTTAAGACAGTAAATTCATCATGCTTAAGCACCCCTCCAGCTAGGATGGAGTTCGTCACTCCTCAGCAGGCCAGGCTTGGTCCTGTTTGAGGGTGAGTCCCAGAAAGGGGGCCAAATATCTACAAATTCTATCTTTTGGGAGGGGCAGAAAACAGTTTTCAACCAGCGATTGAGTTGTGAGACTGCTGTAGAGCTCATCACTCGCCCTAACTGATCAAGTAGATAAATGTGTGACATTATCCAGTGATTAAAATGGAGATGGAATTGTTAGAATCTAGATGGGTGCTTTACAGTTCCAAGACTTTACAGGAATCAGGGCCGGATTTTAGTACATGTACACCTTTTCCTTCGCACGCCTTTCCTACGCACTTCTCAGATGTTGGTATTCAGACTTACCTGGTGTGTAAACAGGCTTTGTAGGCTTGGTTCCCTTTTGTGCGCCGAATCAATTTGAACACTCCCGCTGGCCAACAGATTTTATCTTGGTGTTTTCATTCAATAGGGTTTTCAGTACATTTATCTAAAGCCATCCCTTTAAATTTGGTGTACTTTTTTTAATTAGAATTTTCTCGACAGACTCAGTAGAATATATGGCAAGATCGGTTCAGAGTATTAGGGATCAATGAAAGAAAACCATGTAAATACACTCATATTCGTGTCCTTTTCAGCACCAATTGGTTGATGAAAGAAATACTCTGATCTTGTATATCACTTAGGGTTAGGAAAGTATTTATGAATAATACAAAAGAAATGGTTTGAAGAGTCTGTTACGCACAATATATTGGTGATTCATCCTGAAAGTTGGCATATTCAATTCCTGATCCCTGAAATATTGGAAGGTGAGAAAAGTGTAGAATTGGGGTTGAACAGTAGTTGTAAAAATCTACCCTAATAATTCTCACTAATCATGGAACTGTGATGAAGACGGTCCAGTCATCGTGAGCCAAGCTCCAGGTTTTAACTGCTGGTTTGCGTTCCAGAATGATTAAAATAGGCTACATGTCCCAAATTATTGCACAACTTGTAATATGTTAGCTTAATATATTTATTTAACTTTATTTAACTAGGCAAGTCAGTTAAGAACAAATTCTTATTTATGTAAATGATCCACTATTGCCAGCGGTCCTCAGGAACAGCCACGCTAATGTGACACAGAAAAGATGGGTAAACTAACGATGTAATGGAATGATACAAAAGGTAAGAAAACTAATACTAAAGTCAGTGACCGTTATAAATGTATGTAGGTATATCTGATGGTGGCTACCGATAGTGGCTAATATTTTACACAATACAAATTGTAAAAAATACAGTGAAAGGTATATTATAATTGAAACATTCTTGAAATCATAAATCAACTCAGTAGGTTTGGCACTATACTGTCATTTGCTCATGGCTACAGAAGCCTATAGCTAGGTCTCCAAATTTCATCCTAAGTTTAAGGCCAGCATTTCATCAACTTCACTGGGGAAAGGTGATATGTTGATATGCTTCAGTTTGCTGCCATATGACTGGTTTTGCATTTGTCTCCAGCATTCATAAGGTAAAATATATCAAAAACAATTGTAATTTATATTTACAATCCACTTATCCAAATGGTTTACTAATTTACCTAGCTCCATTGCATGGACAATGGTGTTAATTCTTTCTGAAAAAATAAATTGGATGTTCCACATGGAACCGACAGATTCCTCAACCTTATTCATCATTTCATCGCGTATAAAGGTGGTGGAATTATGAGGGAGTAAAGGTCAGAATACAGTGTAGACACACCTCCGCCACACCTTCATTTCTTTGATCTTAACCTCAAACGAATAACGGGTGAATAGCATGCTATTCTAATGCTAATCCTCATTTAAAGGTTGGAACACTCATAGAGAGGAAAGTGCATAAAGGGGAATTAGGTTCCATTTAAACACGCTTAACTCTGGTCGGAATTCCCCATCAAAGCATCTCAGACTAGGATCAGGTCTCCTCTGTCCATGTTGTAATCTTATTCAAAAAGGCAAAACTGATCATAGATCAGCAATCCTACCATGAGGCATTTAATTCCAGTGCTTGAATCACCTATTTGAGCCTAATGGTCTTGTCTCGACAATGTCAAGTTGTTTTGTCTAGTCAAAATGATGTTACCCAAGATCTGATTTGGTTGGTCTGATCTTAGTGCCATTGGGATTGTTCCTTCAAATATACTAGTTGAAGAAATGACATTTGCTCGATTCATGACTTCCTAAACGTGGAACACTGATCCAGATACTGTAGATAGACTTCTGCTGCTTTCTTGGTCTTTGTTTTGCAATGGCATTTTAGGTGGCATTCTGTGTTGGGTCAAAGTCAACGAGGGGAATGGCAGAGGCAGGTGTATGGATCAGGGGCAGTCGTAATGTACCTCCTCTCCTCTGATAATAGACCAGCAGGCTATCTATAGGAACAGAACAAACATCTTTGCCAAGGCATGCTTCGACAGACAGACAGACCTCTGTCTACCATCAGTCACCACCTGTTCATTTTATGTTGAGTCAAAAGGCATTTTACTGGTCAAAGACTTGCAAAATGCAATTGAATCTTAATTTGAGAAAATGAACAATTTATTCTCATCCACCCATGAGTTTTTGTAATTGTGTCTATTTTCAGGGGAGCCATGGTGGTGACTGGGAATGTGACCGTGGACATGGACTTTGTGCGCACTGGGATGGAGGTGAGCTTTGAGACAGAGGCTTCTCTAGACTTTATCACCACGGTCCAGTTCTCGGAGTACCCTTTCCTGGTGTGCATGCAGATGGACAAGACCACCTTCCCCTTCAGGTAGGCCAGGGCTAAGACCAATTGCAGCCTAGTGAATTCTACATTGTATTTTCAGTGAATTATGAATGAGTTAATGGCTTATTATAATTCCACTCTGAGCTGTCTCTGATTACATAGCTCATGAATTGACATAGTCCCTTATTGCAGTGAGTCCCTAACAAAATACGAGAGCCTGCCATCGGGGAAGAGCTACGTGTCACGCAGGGGCCACAAGCAGCTGTTGCCTGGCTCAGAGTTCCCACTCCACCAGGAGAACTCCAACATGTGCAAGAGGGTGTTTGACTCAGACTGGTAGTCTTCTCTGGGTCAATCCATCGGTAAGAAGATGGAAGATCTTTTGCAGAGTGTAGAGTTATGGATCAACAACTCTATTTTGTTATTACGTCACAGTGTAAACAGTGTGTTGTATGAGGCGGATAAATGGATGCTAGCTAGTTAAGATATGACCATTGTAAAATGTGTGCCTTTTTTGTTGATCTGATTGGAAAATGGGCAACATTTTTCACCGCTTTACGTCGGAGTTCAGTTTACTGAAAAATTGCTAACTAGAGGCTAACTTGTTAGCTGTTTACTACTATTTATCTCCCTTTCGATCCCACAACACAATGCGTTATTTACAGTGTGACAATAGTGAAATAAGGTTATTCTTTTAATGAGTCCTACTTGAAATTCTGTCTGGAGAGTTATTTATTATTATTTTTTAAAGCTATCCAGGAACACCTACTGTATCGCACCACAGGCAAAAAACATGAAATTGATTTTTTTTGTTTTTGTTTTTACAACATAAACATGTTTTTATTTCAAATCAGGAATTTCTCTGGTGACTTTATGAATTTGTTTGCATATCTATTTATATGGGTAGATGAGTACCACATTATGTGGTATATACCCAATATAGCTATGTGATACAACACCATATTCACCTATGTAAATATGGTACATAGCTTTGGTGAGTTGATGCTATAGTTGAATTTGCTGTAATTTACATAAATGCTCACATTACACAGTTTCTAGTTTGTGGATGTGGTTTCCATGGCTACAGAGATTGAATTACACTAAAGTCATTGCGTAACAATGTAATCATTACTTGATTCACTCTGTAACAAGCTTGAAGGAGCTGTTACATGAGACCAGATAACACAGGGTTAATTTATTTAATTAATTTCTATAATTTGAATTTATGGATGTTAAACATGTATATCAATAGGAAAATGTATGAAGAATTTATTTACATTTGTAATTGGGCCTATTTACATAATTTGGTCCTGTATCCCTAAGAAATGTGACTTAGTATTATAATTATTACATTAAACCTTTGATATATATTTTTTTGTACCGTAGTTTGAGATCAGTTTGTTAGGTTTGTACTTGACCAACAACAAAGAGTGCACTGGAACCACTATGCCCCATTGGCTTGTAAGTGTATAAGAAATTGTACATACAGTATGCAGTGCTTTTCTGGCATTACACTAGTGTGTATGTGTAAGATTATTTTCAAAAAAGATATGAAAAACAATTTCCATTCTGGTTGTCTTTTGACCTTTCCCACTAATATTACTGACCTGCACTTGGCCGTTGTGCCTACTTGGTTAAGCTAAGAACACTGGCTTACCTGACATGTCTTTTAGTTAATAATAGATTTTCTGTGTGGCTTCTTCAGGTTGACAATTTTAACGCATGTCAATCATAGTAGAAAGTTATGGGAAGAAGTACAGTACATAAGGGATATTTACAGATAGTGCCTTCAGAAAGTATTCATACCCCTTGATTTATTCCACATTTTGTTGTTACAGACAGAATTAAGAATGGATTAAATATTTTTCTCTCACCCATCTACACACCCCATAATGACAAAGTGAAAACCTGTTTTAAAACATTTTTGCAAATGTATTGAAAATGAAATATAAATTATCAAATCTACATAAGTATTCATGCCCCTTTGCTCTGACACGTCAAATTGAGCACCAATGCATCCAATTTCCTTTGACCATACTTGAGATGTCACTACAACTTGATTGGAGCCCACCAGAAACTATACCATGAACTCCAAGGAACTGTCTGTAGATCTGCAAGATGATAGAATTGTGATGAGGCATATATCTGGGGTAGAAAACCATGTATATAGTTTCCAAAAGCACAGTGGTCTCCATCATTGGGAAATTGAAAAAATATGGAACTACCCAGACTTTGCCTAGAGCTGGCCATCCGACCAAACTGAGCAACCGGACAAGAAGGACCTTGGTCATGGAGGTGACCAAGAACCAAATGACAACTCTGACAGAACTAGAGAGTGCTTTGGCAGAGAAGGAAGAACCTGCCAGAAAACACGACCGTCTCTGCAGCACTTCACCAATCTGGACTTTATGGGGGAGTGGCCAAGCCGAAGCCACTCCTGTGAAAAAGGCATGTGAAATACTCCGAGCATAAGGCAAAAGATTCTGTGGTCTGATGAGACAAATACTACGCTGTGGCCTGAATGCAAAGCACTATGTCTGGAGAAAACCAGGCACAGCTCATCACCCATCTAACACCAACCCTAATGTGAAGCATGGGGATGCTTTTCAGGGGCAGAGACTGGCAAGGCTAGAGGGAACAAATAACGGAGCCAAGTACAGGAAAATCCTTAATGAGAACCAGCCTCAGAGTGCAAAGGAAGATTACAGGCAAGGCAATGCTGGAATGGCTTCAGAACAAGAATGTGAAAGTCCTTGAGTGGCCCAGCCAAAGCTCCCCTGTTAACAGAGCTTGAGAAAATCTGCAAGGAAGAATGGGAGAAATTCAGGCTTTAACACAACAAAATGTGGAATAAGTCAATAGGTAGGAATACTTTCTGAAGGCAATGTATGTTTACAGGATATGGTTAGAAAGTAATTTCACAAGCCTATTAACGTTGCACTTTAGTAATGATTTATAGTATAAAAAACATAAAATGTGGGAAACCAAGTCCTGTTATGTTTTTTACACTTTGTGTTGATGGCATTTAGCATAAGCAAAGTATGTCATCCAGGGGAGAGCATTGATTCTGGATGCCTAATTGACCCCTAACCCCTACAGACTCAGTCTTGTCAATCTGAGATATAAGCATCATGTAAATCACTTCATCTTGTCTTATGATTGGCTGGGTGGAAATGTCGCCATATCACCTCCACCTATCCAATCCTGTCAGATCTACGGAGTGGCTAGGGATTAAGGGCCAGGGGTTGATTTGGAAATCAGCATGATATGAGAGTGAGTGAGTGTGTGAAGGAGCACTGAATGAGTAGTGCACCCATTTGCTGACCGGGGTGAGTCAATAAATCGTGTCTGGCCTTGTGTCACAGTTGTGACATCAGAGCCCCCGGTTGGCATCCAAGCACAACAAGAGGGCCTTATAGGAGATTCTTTAGGAAGTACAGAGAGCAGCTGGGAGCGAGGGGTTGTCTGCCAGTCTCACTGCCTCCATGGCAACGATGTAAACACACCAGCAAACTGTCAGGTTGAACTTAAGCCCAGGCCGGGTGAGGTTTCAGGGCCATCAGAAAGCTAACCTTGCACCCTTTGGCAGACTCCAACACTTTTATGTGTCTCTCCAAGTAAATCAATTTGCTCCTCTTGTTTTTCTCGGGATGCATTTTTTCAGGAGCAGATTCAGTAGAGCAGAAAGTTGCTGGAAAGGGTTGGGGGGACATCATATTACCAGCAACAGAAATTATACGAATTGACCAGAAAAACACTGGTTGGGACACCACTTAGTGTGTTTAAAGATAGCTGTGATTCCAAACGCTTTGATCACTGTCAGTATGTTATGGAAGTACCTTAGCAAAGAAAAATGGACACAAGCAAGACAACCATGGTGAGCAACATACGCAACAGACAATGTTAATTAGCTTGCAATTTGATTTATTCCAAACACTTATAGGCTTTTGGGCCTACAGCGTGTTCTTTTCACCTCAGTCTACTTGTCATATTTCATCACCATCACCTTGCAAGTGCAAACATGGCACTGCTTCATCTAACAAACTCTGCATTGACCTCCCGGTCTCGTGCTCCTTCTTAGGCCGCCATCTTAAGTACGTAAAGCATAATACTTTCACAATACATACATAATGTCCCTTTTGTATGACTGTCTTGCAGACACCAAGGCTAATGTAGCCACTCAATCATAATAGCGCCGTTCTTTCTCATGCATTCATTCACGTACATTTCTCCCATCGCAAAATGACTTCCCCATCAGTCTTTCATTCTTTTCAACATCTTTCAAAAAGCAAGCATTTACACAGAATGTTTCTTTCATTGGGCATCAGGGAACATGAAAGCAAGTAGATTTATGGGCTTTGGGAGGGATGTTGTGCTTAGGTGAAGCTGTAAACTGAGATTTCTTATTCAATGACTCATAATTTATGCTACAGTGTGTCTGGGTAGTTCTTTACTAAATTATGTTATCACTTTGACTAAGCTTAACATATATCATGTCAAATCATGACTGTTCATGTTAGTGACAAATTATAACTCAGTAAGTTATGAAATGCTAACATCAGCTAAGTTGAGCTAAAATGTAATGTAACTTTTCAGAAATGGACATACAATGAAGAGACATAAAGGTAATGACAGTGTAATGACATATTTCTGTTGTAGTCAGCTAGACTAGAACATCTAACATTACCAAATTAAATACACATATTTACACAGTGCCTTCATACAGTATTTATAACCCTTGACTTATTCCACCCTTTCTTCTGTTACAGACAGAATTCAAAATTGATTAAATAGATGTTTTTTTCTCACCCATCTACACACTTAATGACAAAGTGAAAACATGGTTTATGAAATGTTTGCTAATTTATTGAAAATGAAATAAAGAAATATCTCATTTACATAAATATTCACACCCCTGAGTCAATACTTTGTAGAAGCACTTTTGGCAGCAATTACAGCTGTGAGTCTTTCTATGTAAGCCTCTAAGAGTTTCCACACCTGGATTGTGCAACATGTTCCCATTATTATTTTTAAAAGTATTCAAGCTCTGTCAAATTGATTGTTAATCATTGCTAGACAACCATTTTGAGGTCTTGCCATAGATTTTGACCTAGATTTAAGTCAAAACTGTAACTCGGCCAGTCAGGAACATTCACTGTCTTCTTGGTAAGCAACTCCAGTGTAGATTTGGCTTTATGTTTTAGGTTATTGTCATCTGCCAGTGTCTGGTGGGAAGCAGACTGAACCTTTGCTTAGTTCAGTTACGTTTCTTTTTTATCCTGAAAAACTCCCCAGTCCTTAACAATTACCACGATGCAGCCACCACTATGCTTGAAAAGATGGAAAGGGGTACTTAGTAATGTGTTGTATTGGATTTGCCCCAAACATAACACTTTGTATTCAGGACCTAAAGTGAACTGCTTTGCCACATTTTTTACAGTATTACTTTAGTGCCTTGTTGGAATATTTTTATTTTGTACAGGCTTCCTTCTTTTCACTCTGTTAATTAGGTTAGTATTGTGGAGTAACTACAATGTTGATTATCCATTTTATCCTATCACAGCCATTCAACCTTGTAACTGTTTTAAAGTCACCATTGGCATCATGGTAAAATCCCTGACCGGTTTCCTTCCTCTCCGGCAACAGAGTTAGGAAGGAAGCCTGTATCTTTGTAGTGACTGAGTATATTGATACACCATCCAAAGTGTAATTAATAACTTCACCATGCTCAAAGGGATATTCAATGTCAGATTTTTTTACCCATCTACCAATAGGTGCCCTTCTTTGCGAGATATTGGGAAAACTCCATGTTCTGTGTTTCCAATTCACTGCTCGACTGAGGGACCTTACACAAAATTGTATGTGTGGTGTACAGAGAGGATGTAGTCATTAAAAAAGTAATGTTAAACACTGTTATTGCACACAGAGTGAGCCCATGCAATTGGAAAAAAATGAAATAGTAAACATTTCTAAAAACATTATTCCACTTTGACATTATTGGGTATTGTATGTGACACAAAACCTCAATTTAACCAATTTTAAATGCAGGCTGTAACACAACAAAAATGTTGGAAAAGTCAATCGTTTCTGAAGGCACTGTAAGTAGTGTGAATGTACTGTTCAGAAAAATGTGCTACTTTGTGTCAGAATTCAATTAGACTACATTCTAGTATTCAACAATTCATCAGGATAATGTGTAACGAATTTCCTTTTGAAGGACAAGAAACATCATCAACCAATTTTCAACTGTTATAGTATGCACTGCTATTGGTTGGTGAATAAAATAATTTAGCTGGCCTGCCAAGTACACAAACGTGCCCAACAGCAATTACAAACCCTTAAGAAGGAAATTCAGTTTACATACCACAGTATATGAACCATTTCATAAAAACCAACAACACAAGACATGATATGTCAAAAAAAAATACATTGTCTTCTTTGGTTTGACATTTTGAAAGGTTTCATGTTTGACGTTTGAATCCAAATGTTTGCATGATGAAGGTGAAATACTATAAGTCAATTTAATACATCCTTTTGTAACAGGTGAACATTTTCTAAATGTTATAGAGCCATGGCCCAGTGGGTTGTACTGTGACTATACTTACTTTTACAGTGGAATCAACTCATAGGGTACTTTTTTTATACAGTATGTTGTCACGGACGGAAAACTCAAATATATTTTTTTACACAATTCAGGTTCATAGACTGACCAGCAGCTCCACATACCTTGTATGTATGTTCAAATTTGTAAAACAAGAAAAACAGCAACCTACAGTATGCATATTCAAAAATGAAGAAAGCACCATTGCACTAAGCATGAGCGTCTATTGTTGCACTGCATAATTGTTCATAAGGAAATAACAAGATTAGTGTTTTTAATTTGATTTCAAATCATAACCTGAAATGACTGAATTGAAATTTGAATTCAACCCAACCCTGGTCCTGATTGAATATGAATATAAGCATTATTTACAATTGGCATTCAGAATTATTCTAAAATTATTCAGAATGGGCATGAATTGGCAGTATCCATTATATTTGAAATAATTGCCATTTAAGAAAAGGATCAAAGGGAAAGACAATTCCTTTCCCGTTTCTGTTTACAAGTAGGCAACCACAAAAACATTGTGAAAACTGAAATAAAAAATACTCATGTATGAATGAATGATTGACTGATGCATTTCTAATGTATCTGAGCTCTCTGTATTCTACTTCTATGCCATCTTTCTATCGCTGAAGTAGCACGCCAGCCTGTTGTCTGTTCACATAATGCATAATACCTCACAATTACTAAACACCTACAGTGCACACAGGCACCATATCATTGTCCTCTTACACATGAGTGTAAAAGTTAGCCAAAACCTATAGAGGAAGTTATCCCCTAAAATGTCTCAACTATAGCTGGCTCCCCTAAGCCTAAAGCTACTTGGGAAATGTTTGCCTCAAATACACTATATAGCCAACCTCTGACCCTGAACAACCACTAAATATGTGGCAGGTCCCAGGGCTCCAGCTTTTCTCGGCAACACAGTGTGTTTCTCTTAAGTCTATCCTCATATTATTTGCATACAAAGAGAGTGCCACACGAATGTCAAATAAAAGCACATCAAATCACACAATGCAATAACTGTGTGGCCATTACCTGCAAAATTAGGAAACAATGGGTGCAGCTAGTTCAGAGAGAGAGAGAAAAAATAATTCTACTTCTACAGGTCACCTAACAGCCAAGAGAAAAAGGAAACGCGTCAGTTCAGAGAATAAAAAAAATCCCTTGTTAAAAATCCTTCGTGGGTTGGATTTTGAATTTATATGATGCATTAAATTGGAATTGACCCACGTGCAAATGCAAATGTTTTCCAATGTATGGTGTAATAGGGTCTACTGATGTCTATTGTCTACTGATTATATCTACTGATTAAATATTTTGGTTGGGGCAATCACACCCGCGCACGCACCCGCGCGCGTGTGACTTTTATGGGCCTTCCATTTAAATCGAAATCTTTACTTATTCTCCCATGAATTATAGAAGCTTGAACATTGTATGCTACTGTATGATGAATGATAGTGTTTGCTGCAATATATTTTTTTCAACAATAACTGCGAGAAACAAAACACATCTTGTTCTGAATTCCTGCTTCACAGGAAGGGAAACATGCTGAATTCATGGTTTGTGGACCCAATAAAGTGTCTAAAATGTTGAATCTTAATAGGAAAACAGTCATTATTTCCTTTTGAATCACAATATTGCAGTGCCTGAATCCAAATGCTTTTGAACAAAAAGGGATGGTCTGTAATCTAAATACAGATCCGAAAGCAGTCTTACAAAGCAATTAGTTACCTTACAAACAAGTAGTAGGCATAGCTTTACAGATACAGACAGATGCTGCAATGACCACCGGCAGGATAGAGTTGGATGGGGCGGTGATGGTGGCAGGTGGTTGGGCTTGGAAACATGGTGGGTTCAGGTTGAATTTGGTGGATGGGTGCGAAGAAGGGTGTGAGAAGATGACCATGAAATATCTACTTATCACTGGACAGGCTCCCCAAGAAGCACTCCTGTGTAGAAAAACAACAAAGGATTGTGGTCAGGACACATGTTATAAAACGTAATCAGGTTAAGGGTCAATTTGAAAAGGCTTGAATTTGTTTTTGTTTTCTTGGCAAACCTCACACACAATATTTTGACCACATCCACTTTTGCAACAACGGTTCAGTGAATTTAACACTCACATTAACTATTATACCTGTGTGATACTAATTAGTCAAGAAATTGTATTCAGAGGCTAATTCAGTGGCCTTGTGATTAGAGTGTCCTCCCTGACATTGGTTTGGGGTTCAAACCCCGGTGAGTCATAGCAAAGAAAAGAAAATGGGACCCCATGCTTGGCACTTGACATTAAGGAGATGAATTTGGGGTAAGGCCCGGTGATATACTAGCATTCTGTCCAGATGTACTTACATCAAGCTACTTCACACTACAGAAACAGGAGATGGGCTGTTCTGGCTTGGACAAGGTTTTTTAAGGTTATTTAATTGTATTGACTCAACTATTGACAAAGTGACAGGACACCATTATGTTAGCTTTAGGGACGTCTTTATGAAGATAAAACCAGATATTTTACACAGAGCATTGTGCGTGCTGTTGTACAGTGGTTCCCAACCAGGGGTACTAGGACCTGGCCTATCTACAGGGGGTACTTGAGAAGACTCATGAGACCATAGGCCTACAGGTAAAATGCACATGAGGGGGTACTTCTAGGGTACTCCAGGCAGAGCAACAGAAAAAATACTCCAGGTACAGTAACCAAAAAAGGTTGGGATCCACTGCTGTAGTGGATTTTGCCACAACAATAACATTGTACTAGCATGCTGTTATTTAAGTGATAATGCCCTTGAAGTCGGTGTTTGGAGGATATATTGGCATGGGTGTTGTCAGGCCTGAGACAAAGTATTATAATTTTTATACAACGGGTTACCAACATGTTCAAATAATGATTTACATATTTTCGTTTAAAAGTGATTTTGGTTCATTTATTCATGCTAAACTCAGCAAAAAAAGAAACATCCTCTCACTGTCAACTACGTTTATTTTCACTTGTGCAAACTTTTAACATGTAAATATTCATATGAACATAACAAGATTCAACATTTAAGACATAAACTGAACAATTTCCACAGACATGTGACCAACAGAAATTGAATATTGTGTCTCTGAACAAAGGGGGCTGAGATCTGGGCTCTTCACTGGCCATGGCAGAACACTGACATTCCTGTCTTGCTGGAAATCACGCACAGAAAGAGAAGTATGGCTGGTGGCATTGTCATGCTGGAGGGTCATGTCAGGATGAGCCTGCAGAAAGGGTACCACATGAGGGAGGAGGATGTCGTCCCTGTAACGCACAGTGTTGAGATTGCCTGCAATGACAACAAGCTCAGTCTGATGATGCTGTGACACACAGCCCCAGACCATGACGGACCCTCCACCTCCAAATTGATCCCGCTCCAGAGTACAGGCCTCGGTGTAACGCTCATTCCTTTGATGATAAGCGCGAATCCGACCATCACCCCTGGTGAGACAAAACCGCGACTCGTCAGTGAAAAGCACTTTTTGCTGTCTGGTCCAACGACTGTGGGTTTGTGCCCATAGGCGACATTGTTGCCGGTGATTTCTGATGAGAACCTGCCTTACAACAGGCTACAAGCCCTCAGTCCAGGTTATCATAGCTTATTGCTGACGGTCTGAGCACTGATGGAGGGATTGTGCGTTCCTGGTGCAACTACGGTAGTTGTTATTGCCATCCTGTACCTGTCCCAAAGGTGTGATGTTCAGATGTACCGATAATTGATGATGCAATTACAAAGCAACTACTAAATTAACTTATAATATAAAACAACATTATTACTTGAGTAATTACAGCGTTATTACATAGGTCTAACATTTCATATAAAGTGTTACCCTTTTGACAAGGTCAAAATATTTGGTGTGAGGTTTTGTGTGGTGTTATTATACAGGAATAAGAGCAACTTAATGTAAAGTGTGACCATTAAAAGATACAGTAAAACGTAGTAAAAGTATATTGTCCCTTTATGTAAGAGCTGGAGGTCAGCACCACTCCACCTCCCCTTTTTGGAGAGAGGGGCGACCTATAAAAAGTTTAACCTGCTGCAGCCTCGCTCACCCACCTATTCTCCCCCTCCCCCCAGCATTTGATCTCTCCCAGCAGCTGTCCTCCTCCTGCCTCAGCACAACAAATACTTTACATTGCCTGACCTTTTCTCTCCCGTCGCTATCCCAGCCGTGCCCAATGCTACAACTCAACCCCATCTGACTCCCCTGCCACTGACCCAGCTGACATGTATCCCTCACGCAATTGTCTCAATACACCGACGTGTGTGTGTGTGTGTGTGTGTGTGTGCGTGCGTGCGTGCGTGCGTGCGTGCTTGCGTGCGTGTGTGTGTGTGTGTGTGCGTGCGTGCGTGCGTGCGTGCTTGCGTGCGTGTGTGTGTGTGAAAGAGAAGATGAGGACAGAAGGGGTAGGAGAGGGTGCATAGAGGTGAAGAATTATGAATTGATTTTGAGTTTCAATATATCCACAAATGTCAATACACAAAGGACAGTGCCAATGGAAATCTCCATTCACATATATGATCAATTTAATATTGAGGAACCCAAATTACATAAATGTAATTAAGTTAAATGTAGACGTAATTCATAAAATTGTGTGAAATAAATATTCAACATTTAAACTGTATTTTGTCACACTAACCAGGTTTCCATCCAACGTTTTTATGCCCTTAAAGTACATGCCGGACAAAAATGTCATGACAGGCCTGATGGAAACTTTAAATTTGTCATAAACTTTCCAAATGTCGACAAAACAAAATACGATAGACAAGGTGGGATTTTTTTGTGCCTGTAAAATTAATAATGCAATAAATGGCAGTAAAAACGCTCTTATATGCAAATATTTACAGTGCCTTGTGAAAGTATTCGGCCCCCTTGAACTTTGCGACCTTTTGCCACATTTCAGGCTTCAAACATAAAGATATAAAACTGTATTTTTTTGTGAAGAATCAACAACAAGTGGGACACAATCATGAAGTGGAACGACATTTATTGGATATTTCAAACTTTTTTAACAAATCAAAAACTGAAAAATTGGGCGTGCAAAATTATTCAGCCCCCTTAAATTAATACTTTGTAGCGCCACCTTTTGCTGCGATTACAGCTGTAAGTCGCTTGGGGTATGTCTCTATCAGTTTTGCACATCGAGAGACTGAAATTTTTTCCCATTCCTCCTTGCAAAACAGCTCGAGCTCAGTGAGGTTGGATGGAGAGCATTTGTGAACAGCAGTTTTCAGTTCTTTCCACAGATTCTCGATTGGATTCAGGTCTGGACTTTGACTTGGCCATTCTAACACCTGGATATGTTTATTATTGAACCATTCCATTGTAGATTTTGCTTTATGTTTTGGATCATTGTCTTGTTGGAAGACCAATCTCCGTCCCAGTCTCAGGTCTTTTGCAGACTCCATCAGGTTTTCTTCCAGAATGGTCCTGTATTGGGCTCCATCCATCTTCCCATCAATTTTAACCATCTTCCCTGTCCCTGCTGAAGAAAAGCAGGCCCAAACCATGATGCTGCCACCACCATGTTTGACAGTGGGGATGGTGTGTTCAGCTGTGTTGCTTTTACGCCAAACATAACGTTTTGCATTGTTGCCAAAAAGTTCAATTTTGGTTTCATCTGACCAGAGCACCTTCTTCCACATGTTTGGTGTGTCTCCCAGGTGGCTTGTGGCAAACTTTAAACAACACTTTTTATGGATATCTTTAAGAAATGGCTTTCTTCTTGCCACTCTTCCATAAAGGCCAGATTTGTGCAATATACGACTGATTGTTGTCCTATGGTCAGAGTCTCCCACCTCAGCTGTAGATCTCTGCAGTTCATCCAGAGTGATCATGGGCCTCTTGGCTGCATCTCTGATCAGTCTTCTCCTTGTATGAGCTGAAAGTTTAGAGGGACGGCCAGGTCTTGGTAGATTTGCAGTGGTCTGATACTCCTTCCATTTCAATATTATCGCTTGCACAGTGCTCCTTGGGATGTTTAAAGCTTGGGAAATCTTTTTGTATCCAAATCCGGCTTTAAACTTCTTCACAACAGTATCTCGGACCTGCCTGGTGTGTTCCTTGTTCTTCATGATGCTCTCTGCGCTTTTAACGGACCTCTGAGACTATCACAGTGCAGGTGCATTTATAAGGAGACTTGATTACACACAGGTGGATTGTATTTATCATCATTAGTCATTTAGGTCAACATTGGATCATTCAGAGATCCTCACTGAACTTCTGGAGAGAGTTTGCTGCACTGAAAGTAAAGGGGCTGAATAATTTTGCACGCCCAATTTTTCAGTTTTTGATTTGTTAAAAAAGTTTGAAATATCCAATAAATGTCGTTCCACTTCATGATTGTGTCCCACTTGTTGTTGATTCTTCACCAAAAAATACAGTTTTATATCTTTATGTTTGAAGCCTGAAATGTGGCAAAAGGTCGCAAAGTTCAAGGGGGCCGAATACTTTCGCAAGGCACTGTATATAATAACCATCATATCGAAGTAAACTTGGAGTCACACGATGACATGTTGTGTGGTCCTCCCACTACGACTCCGGAAAACATTCAGTTTATTAGGCCACAGATTAAATAAATGATGATGAACTTCACAGGGTGGTGAAAGTGCAAGGTGGTGAGCTTTATGCTCCTTTCCAATAAATATCGAAGGTCTTATTCTGGTAACATGATGATCGATACTTGGCTGCCATTTGACAAATTAAAATAATCTTGCTCTTTTGACCATAATAATCTCATCATATAATCTGCACATACTTTTATCTGCAACAAGTCAATCTGATGGAAACACATCTCTGGTGGGAAAATGGGCCTATTTTATTTATGCAGATTTTAGAATATTCGCATGAAAATCTGTCAGCCAATTGGATGGAAACCTAGCTAGTGTGGCATTGTATAGCCTATATTGTAGATTACATGTCACTAAACATTTCTACACCTGTTGGATTCGGCGCATGTGGCATATACAATTTGATTTGATTTGATTACTGGCCTACTATTAACATTATTCCAACGTACTGTACTTAAGGATAACACTTTTTTGTGAGTCCTTATAAAATGCTAGTTGTGCATTATTTTACAAGGTTTTAGTGCAGTGATGTTTAACTACAAATAAAAATCGGCATCAGGATAGATAATAATAAGAGCAAAATAAAGAACAGAGTAGCAGCAGCAAATGAGTGTAAAAGTGGGTGAGTGTGCGCGTCTGTGTGTAATGTATGTGTGTGTGTTATGTGTGTGTGCATAGTGTATGTGAATGTGTGTGGGCTTTGTGTGGGAGTGTCAAAGTAGTGAGTGTGCGTAGGGTCAGTGCAAGATACAGTCAGTGGAGATAGTTTTGGTACCATTCATTGACTATTTAGCAATCTGGCTATTCAAATTGCCAGATTTAAGATTATATTGTCCCACCAGTCAATATAATCTTAAACATTACGATTTGCAGGCATGGTTCCCCTGCGCATGCTGAATAAATGTAATTCAACCACTGAAAACTCTCCCACTTGCTGGCCAACTGTAAGGGTTGTCATTGGTGGAAGAAGGAGAGGACCAAAGCACAGTGTGGTTAGTGTTCATCTTTTTAATAAACAACTGAACACTTCAAAAATACAAAACGACAACCGAAGCAGTTCTATCTGGTGTAGACACACAAAGACTGAAAATAACCACCCACAAAACACAAAGGAAAACAGGCTAACTAAATATGGTTCTTAATCAGGGACAACGATAGACAGCTGCCTCTGATTGAGAACCATATCAGGCCAAACACAGAAATACAAAAATATAGAAAAACTAACATAGACTGCCCACCCCAACTCACGCCCTGACCATACTAAATAAAGACAAAACAAAGGAATAAAGGTCAGAACGTGACACCAACAGATTTTCTCCTGGTGTTTTCATTCAATAGGGTTTTCAGTACATTTATCTAAAGCCATCCCTTTAAGTTTGGTGTACGTTTAATTTGAATTTTCTCCACAGACAATATATGTAGTTAACGGTTTCAGAATATTAGGGATCAATGAAAGAAAGTCACGTAGCCCTAAATACACGCATATTTGTCTACTTTTCAGCACCAATTGGTAGATTTAAAATACTTTGGTCTTGTATGTTATCTATTTATTGTCAGGAAAGTATTCATGAGTTTAAAAAAAACAAAACAGGTTTGGAGAGACTTTACGCACTAAATATATTGGTGAGTCAAAATTACAGTGGTTTGATTCAAAGTATACAATGGGGGTTGAACAGTAGTGCTATAAATCTACCCTAATAATACCCACTAATCATGGAACTGTGGTGACAACATTCCAGTTGTCATGAACTCAGCGCCAGGCAAACAAGTTTAAACTGCTACATATGTAGGCTACATGTCCCAAATTACTGCAGAACCTGTAATATATTAGCCTAATATGAGCAACTATTGCTAGCGATCCTCAGGAACAACCACACAAATGTGACAGAGGAAAGAAAGGTAATCTAAGTATGTAATGGAATGATGCAAAATTTAAGGAAATGAACACTAAACTGACAGTTATAAATGTACAGTATGTGGGTATAACTGATGGTGGCTACCGAAAATGGCTAATTGTTTAACATGATACCATTTTTTGTTATACATTAAAAAGTTGAGGCATATAATTAAAACATACTAGAAATCACAAATCAACTCCGTAGGTTTTCCCCTTTAATGTTATTTGTGCATGGCTACAGAAGCCTATAACTTAGGGCTCCAATTTTCATCCTTGCGATTAATAAGGCCAGCATTTCATCAACTTCATTGTGGAAAAGTTGATAAGTGACCCGATTCAGGAAACTAAGCTTATGTTGCGACTTCACAGGAGAGCTGTTTGAATTTAAAATATATATTTTTTAATTGAAATGCACTTTTGGCAGAAATGCCTTCTTGAACATGTGAACATTCATGTGCCTTAATAACAAACTTGTATGCCATCTGTAAATATGAAAATAATTGCTAAATTACGAGCCTTGTTGGTTAAGCCACGGGAAAAGGTAGCAACCTTCCCACTAGCCATTTATGGCTGAGATAATGAGTGGGCTGGACATGCCGAGAGAGGAGTTCGGATTGGTCTGCCATATTGAAGGCGTCTGTCTATTTGAGCTCGTCAGTCTGTGTTGGTAATCCTGTCGAACACTGCTTTTTAAAAACAATATTGTGTAGTGGAGCTGCATAAGTGTTGCTCTCCATTTTCTGGAGGATCAAGTTTTGAAATCAGTGGAATTAGAGTATGATAGCTAAAGAGATGGAGAAAACACCTGTCTCTGGATTACATCTTTAAAACTAAGGGCAACCGTGGTATGACATTCCTAACAGGGAGACGCGTCCATGATGTATGTTGATGTATACAGGTAAGATAGTCTAGCGTTAGCTAGCTACATTTTCAGATATTACACGTTTCTAATTTTGACAGAAAGTGGTTTCATTTCAAGCTAGGCTTGCTCCCTAGCTGACATTATTATTTGTTTCACAGAGCCATTTTCTTTTCTAGTTGAAGCCTAATGTTAGCTAGCTAACACTGGACCTGGTTGGTTAGCTCCTAGCACTGTGGCATTATTGCCACTTTGTTCATTGTTGTTTAACTAGCTAACGCTATCTGGCTAGCACGTTAGCTAACGTTACGTGATGTGGGTGATCTTAAACTTTGTTTACCTAGCTAGGTTAATTATTTACCTAGCTAGATAGTTATATGTCTTACGATAAAATGTACTGTTAGCTAGCTAACGTTAGCTGACTGGCTCCCTAGAGATGTTTGCTTTCCTAGTTAGAGCCTAATGATAGGCATTGTTGGCACTTTGTTCATTGTTGTTTAACTAGCTAACATTAGCTGGCTGGCTCGTTAGCTAACGTTATATGACATGTGTGGTCTTAAACGTTGTTTACCTAGCTAGGTTCATTGTTTACCTGGCTAGCTAACTATATGTCTTTAGCTAAAGTGTACTGTTAGCTAGCTAGTTAACGTTAGCTGGCTGGCTCCCTAGCAGACGTTATTATTAGTTTCCCAGAGCTGTTTGCTTTTCTAGTTAGAGTCTAATGTTAGGCAGTGTTGGCACTTTGTTGATTGTTGTTTAACTAGCTAACATTAGTTGGCTGGCTCGTTAGCTAACGTTATGTGATGTGTGTACAACACCCGTTGAATACGGCCGGTGTCGGTAAACGTCTGCAAAAAAGGGTAATGGAATTGTTGCCAGTAGAGCTGATTAGGCTGTTTTCAAGAGGTAAACAAATCATTGGCCAGAGCATCAAGTGTGCGATCCGAGATCGAAACAAGATGGGTGGGGCAAAATCTTAAGAGGGTGTGAACGATACTGAATGGATGTAGACAAAGAAGAGCTCTTCGCTAAACATTCAAAGGCCATTTTCTCAAAAGTGAGTTTACAAGTTGATCAACTTTTAAAGCAGAATTACTTTCCCATTGTTATTCAAATGCTGTATATGATATAGCATTTTGTAGCTCTGAATCTCTACTTTTATCCAATGTAAAAACTACCATTTCACATTTTACTACATAAGACCATATCCAGGTGGTGAGTCACATGTGTTGATATTCTTCAGTTAGCTGCCATATGACTGTAATTACAGTGCATGGAGAATGGTGCTATTTCTATCGGGAAAAAATTAAGTAGATTTTATTCCACTTGGAACCAACAGGTTGCTCAACGTTATTCATTGTTTAAATCAGCCAATGGTCCATGGAATAACGATCAGCTTAGACAGCATGAGGGCTCTGTTAAAGTACAATTGTTCAGGTCACCTTTATGTGACAAGTGTCAAACCCTGAGAATAAACTTGTAAACACACACTCGTCTCGTACTATGGAAATAGCCCGCCAGTGTGTAATGCAGAGAAAGGGAACTGTCTATCCCGGACCACAAGTCCAACCAGAGCCCACCCAGAGTCGAATTACCCCCGGGGTGTGTCGTAAAACTAGCAGTGTCTATTAGCGCCATTTGTTACGGGCACAACTCAAACATGCTGGCCGACATGACGTAGTACATCAAATCGTCTGCACAAAACCACATGCCTCTAAACGCTGGGCTGGCCCACATCTAGGGACTCAAACATTGACGACCTCGTACCAGCTATTAGATGTCATGTTGTAAAGGAATTATGGGGCCTATTTCAACTGTACAATTGCTAAGGCTTTAAGGAAGGACACGTTACACATTAGAAAGTATGGAACCCTCCATTCCTACAACTACATCAAAACGTTTTTATTTTCAGTCTCTTACTAGAAATGCATTCATTTGAGAGTTCTGAACATGGCATGTGTGTAAATGTAATATTAATCAAAAAGCCCTTTTAATTGAGCTTTATATAATTGCACACAGATTACCAGATATTTACTACAAAATGTAATTGTTAGATGGTACTTATACTTACTTATAGCAATAACCTATGAAGTACACATATGTTACTTCGCCTGTTAAACTCTGAGCAGTTGTTTTGGGCCCTGTACATTTATTTTGTTGAAAATAGAAAGTGATATATCATTTGAAAGCTACAGCCCTTGTCTTTTTGGGAATTGAACTCAAATCTTACTGCTGGCAATTTCATAAGAAACCCTCCACTGTAACAGTTTTCGTCGTCTGAAGAAGAGGAATTGGACCAAAGCACAGCGTGGTAAGTGTTCATGCTTTTTATTGAAACTGAACACTAACAAAAATAACAAAGGGAATAACCGAAACCGAAACCAAAACAGTCCTGTAAGGTGCAAAACACTAAACAGAAAATAACTACCCACAAAAACCATGTGGGAAAAAGCTACCTAAGTATGGTTCCCAATCAGAGACAACGATAGACAGCTGTCCCTGATTGAGAACCATACCTGGCCAAAACAAAGAAATGCAAAAACATAGAAAAAAGAACGTAGAATGTCCACCCAAATCACACCCTGACCAAACCAAAATAGAGACATAAAAAGCTCTCTAAGGTCAGGGTGTGACATGCGCGACACCACCACCCCTACCTCTCCCCATAAAGGCCATAAATCATGACCTATATTCGTAGTATGCAATGTCGTTCAAGTCACCAAAACTGCAAACATTTAGTATGCATGGAAAGGGTATACCTTGATGTTCATTGTAAAAGCAATGCATTTCCTTCTCCACCCACAATACCTTGCATGCATTTATAACAGTATAACTTTCGTGCGTCCCCTCGCCCCTGCCTGGGCTTGAACCAGGGACCCTCTGCACACATCAACAACAGTCACCCACGAAGCATCGTTACCCATCGCTCCACAAAAGCCACGGCCCTTGCAGAGCAAGGGGAACCACTACTTCAAGGTCTCAGAGCGAGTGACGTCACCGATTGAAACGCTATTAGCGCGCACCACCGCTAACTAGCAAGCCATTTCACATCGGTTACACATTCTCCACATGTGCCGTTGATCTATCTCAATTGTTTTACAATAGGGAAAGTGAATTGGAAAATAAGTTAGACATTTCTTCACCTGTCTGTATCTTATTTCAATAAACAATCTCGATACCTTGAAAGGCCTCATTGCTAGGTTCAATTTAAGATGTCAGGCTTGAAAATCCATTCAGCCATTTTGGCACAGTGACTCACTACCCAAACCAGACGCAACCGGTTTAAAGTGGCCAAGAGACATCATGTGATCACATACAGCTATCTAGTGCAGGGGCTGCCAAATTTTTTCACTCAGGCCCCCCTTCCAGCACAGGGGAACATCCCGCTCCCCCCATGCACATGCCACATCTATTTCTATGGGTACAAGCACTGTTCATGACATACTGTAAACTGTTCACACCGATCTTGTTGGCGGAGAGAACATTTTGCAGTTTTAAAATCTTATTTTATGCAATTCTACACATTTTGTCAAGAGGTGTAGAGAAAATGTTGCAGTTTTAAAGCAAATTATCTTGCAATTCTATACATTTTGCCATGTCTAATGTGTATTCATGTGAAATTTGAGTGACTCGAACTTTCCAACAAAATCTATGGGCTGAAAAACCTAGCTAAAAAACTTTAGTTGACATGGGCTATTTTGATCTGGACATTTCTGGAAAGTTATAAATAACTATCTAAGGTATGCAATGACTGACATGACAAGAGGATTCCACTAGTGCATTCTATTGTTACAACATTCAAGAGTAAGTTGAAAAAAAAAAGAACAGCATGGAACCACTGGTCTAGTAGGTAAACTGGGAATCAGACATTCCTATGGGAATTTGTGCATGTTTAGAGAGCCACCATTAGGTTAAAGATCGTAATTTTTTTTAAATAAATAATAATTTTTTAAACAGTAATTGGTTAACATATTTAATTTAAAACCCAGACTCTTAAATGTCTTATTGCCCAACATAGGGACAATTGGAGGGTGGGGGGGTAAATTTCAGGATTTTTGGTCTGCTGTATCTAGTAGTCACATTGACACTTTTATCAGAATTCCTCAGTTCCACTTTCTAAAAATACTAAGCATGTGGTTGTAGGACATAGTTTAGGAACCAAAATGTACTTTGTGAGGATAGTATACAATATTATGCATTGTTTAGAAAATGCCACCAGAGGGCATCAGAGTTTAAGACACCTGGTACCACGTAGACACCTGCTACCAGATAATTAGTTACCAATTTTGTTTACTTATTTGAAGTGATTACCAGAAAGTACCCATTGTTACCATAGAATTTCTTAGTAAATGCCAACTAAATACCAATGGAGACAGCAATGTAAAATAAAATACACTTCAGGGGACATAAGAAAAGCGAAAAAAAAGTGCCAAGTCAATCTGGTCTCATCATTCATTATACTAAGTCATAATATCTAAAATTCCTCATTCATCTTAAAGTTTATGGGAGGGCGGGGGGAGGCATAGCACTTTTAATACTAATGCAATAATGGTGCATTAATTAAAGGCTTTATGAAAACTGTCGCAAACCCACTTACCATTTTTTTTTATTACAATTGAAAAAAAAAAACATTTAAATACCCCCCTGCAATTCATATATGTTACAAATTCCAATTCGTACAATATGTTATGAATTTGGTGCTTAAGATTTCATTCAATATCTTTAACCAACTTGGTTAATTTCTTCACACTAATCTCAAACCAAATCTGAACTATTATTTCTCATAAGGCTCATAAGGCCCGATTCCAAACCAAGTTAAGTGCACATAAATGCACCATAATTCCATTTTTATGCACTTTTCTCTCTATTCTGACCTTGAACTTAAGCATGCCATTCACCTGCTATTCATTCGGGGTGGAGATCTAAGAAATTAAGGTGTGGCGGAGGTGTGTTTACAGATACATCGTATTTTGACCTTGACTTAATTCTCTCATAATTCCACCACCTTTACGGGCACGGAAACCATGAATAAGGTTGAGTGATCCTGATGGTTCCAAGTGGAAAAAGCATCTACTTTATATTTTCTAATAGAAACAACAGCATTCTCCATGCACTGTAATTTACAACTTGATATAGCTAGGTAAATTAGTAACCCATTTGAATAAGGGAATTATAAATATAAATTACACTTGTTTTAGATCTATTTTACTTTATAATCGCTGGAGACAAATGTAACACCTGTCATATCAAATCAAATCTTATTTGTCACATACACATGGTTAGCAGATGTTAATGCGAGTGTAGCGAAATGCTTGTGCTTCTAGTTCCGTCAATGCAGTAATAACCAACAAGTAATCTAACCTGTGGAATTGTTATTCCACAACTACTACCTTATACACACAAGTGTAAAGGGATAAAGAATATGTACATAAAGATATATGAAGGAGTGATGGTACAGAACGGCATAGGCAAGATGCAGTAGAAAGTAACAAGTACAGTATATACATATGAGATGAGTAATGTAGGGTATGTAAACATAAAAGTGGCATAGTTTGAAGTTGCTAGTGATACATGTATTACATAAAGATGGCAAGATGCAGTAGATGATATAGAGTACAGTATATACATATACATATGAGATGAGTAATGTAGGGTATGTAAACATTATATTAAGTGGCATTGTTTAAAGTGGCTAGTGATACATTTTTTTTTACATCAATTTCCATTATTAAAGTGGTTGGAGTTCAGTCAGTATGTTGGCAGCAGCCACTCAATGTTAGTGGTGGTGTCACGCCCTAGTCTAAGTATTTTGTGTTTTTCTTCATGTATTGGGTCAGGCCAGGGTGTGGCATGGGGTTTTTGTATTGTGGTGTGTTTTGTCTTGGGGTTTTGGTGTGTATGTATTGGGATTGTAGCTAGTGGGGTTATCTAGCAAAGTCTATGGCTGTCTGGTGTGGTTCTCAATCAGAGGCAGGTGTTTATCGTTGTCTCTGATTGGGAACCATATTTAGGCAGCCATATTCTTTGAGTTTGTCGTGGGTGATTGTCCTTAGTGTCCTTGTTCCTGTCTATGCGTTAGTTTTCACTAGTATAGGCTGTTTCGGTTTTCGGTATGATCTTTGTTTTTGTAGTGTTTGTATTATTTTGTGTTTTGTTCATTAAACATGGATTGCAATCTACACGCTGCATTTTGGTCCGACTCTCCTTCTACCGAAGAAAGCCGCTACAGAATCACCCACCACAAAAGGACCAAGCAGCGTGTCAACAGGCAGGAGCAGCCCAAAGAGGAGATGCGCAATAAGGATTTCTGGACATGGGAGGCAATCCTCGACGGGAGAGGACCCTGGGCTAAACCAGGGGAGTGTAGCCGCCCAAAGGTGCAGCAGGAGAAGAGGCAACAGGAGCAGCCCAAAGAGGAGTACAGTATGGACTATACTTCTTGGGAGGAGATAGACAGGTGGGCGGTCGACCCAGGGAGAGTGCCGGAGCCCGCCTGGGATTCGATGGAGCAGTGCGCGGAAGGATATAGGAGAATGGAGTTTGCAAAGCAAGGCGGTGCGGACGGAGGCCCGAGAGTCAGCCCCCAAAATGTATTGGGGGGGGGGGGGGGGGGCTCAGGGAGAGTGGCAGAGTCAGGGTTCAGACCTGAGCCAACTCCCCCTGTTTATCGTGAGGAGCCAAGGAGGAGACCAGAGCCGGTGTTGGAGGTGAGCGAAGCAGAGACTGTGAAGGAGTTAATGGGGAAATTGGAGGAGAGAGAAATGAGGGAGTTGCTGTGTTGGTGCTTTTTGCATGGAATTCGCCCGACGGAACGTGTCGGGGATTTGATGGCACCTGGGTTAGCGCTCCGTACTCGTCCTGAGGTGCGTGTTAGTCGGCTGGTGAAGTTGGTTCCAGCCTCACGTACCAGGCCTCCTGTGCACATCCCTAGCCTTGCACGTCCTGTGCCAGCACTGCTCTCAAGATCTCCAGTACGCTTTCACGGTCTAGCCCATCCTCCACACCCCAGCCCTCCGGTAGCAGCTCCCCGCACCAGGCTTCCTGTGCGTGTCCTCGGCCCAGTACCACCAGTGCCAGCACCACGCATCAGGCCTACAGTGCGCGTCGCCTGTTCAGCGCTGCCAGAGCCTTCCTCCTCTTCAGCGCTGCCGGAGTCTCCCGCCTGTTCAGAGCAGCCAGAGCCTTTCTCCTCTACAGCGCTGCCGGAGTCTCCTGCCTGTTCAGAGCAGCCAGAGCCTTTCTCCTCTACAGCGCTGCCGGAGTCTCCCGCCTATTCAGCGCAGCCAGAGCTGCCAGCCTGCATGGAGCAGCCAGAGCTGTCAGTCTGCATGGAGCAGCCAGAGCTGTCAGTCTGCATGGAGCAGCCAGAGCTGTCAGCCTGCATGGAGCAGCCAGAGCTGTCAGCCTGCATGGAGCAGCCAGAGCTGTCAGCCTGCATGGAGCAGCCCGAGCTGCCAGCCTGCATGGAGCTGCCAGTCTGCACGGAGCTGCCAGTCTGCAAGGAGCTGCCAGTCTGCACGGAGCCGCCAGAGCTGCCAGTCTGTAAGAAGCAGCCAGAGCTGTCAGCCTACATGGAGCAGCCAGAGCCGCCAGTCAGCGTGGAGCAGCCAGAGCCGCCAGTCAGCGTGGAGCAGCCAGAGCCGCCAGTCAGCATGGAGCAGCCAGATCTTTCAGTCTGCCAGGATCCGCCAGTCAGCCAGACTCTTCCAGATCCGCCAGTCAGCCAGACTCTTCCAGATCCGCCAGTCAGCCAGACTCTTCCAGATCCGCCAGACTTTTCCAGATCCGCCAGACTCTTCCAGATCCGCCAGTCAACCAGACTCTTCCAGATCCGCCAGACTCTTCCAGATCCGCCAGATCCGCCAGACTCTTCCAGATCCGCCAGATCCACCAGACTCTTCCAGATCCGCCAGACTCTTCCAGATCCGCCAGATCCGCCAGACTCTTCCAGATCCGCCAGTCAACCAGACTCTTCCAGATCCGCCAGTCAACCAGACTCTTCCAGATCCGCCAGTCAACCAGACTCTTCCAGATCCGCCAGTCGGCCGGGATCTGCCAGATCCGCCAGTCGGCCGGGATCTGCCAGATCCGCCAGTCGGCCGGGATCTGCCAGATCCGCCAGTCGGCCGGGATCTGCCAGATCCGCCAGTCGGCCGGGATCTGCCAGATCCGCCAGTCGGCCGGGATCTGCCAGATCCGCCAGTCGGCCGGGATCTGCCAGATCCGCCAGTCGGCCGGGATCTGCCAGAACCGCCAGTCGGCCGGGATCTGCCAGAACCGCCAGTCGGCCGGGATCTGCCAGTCGGCCGGGATCTGCCAATCGGCCGGGATCTGCTGAAACCACCAGCCAGCCAGGATCTGGTAGATCTACCTACCTGCCTGAGCTTCCTCTCACTCCCGAGCTTCCTCTCACTCCCGAGCTTCCTCTCACTCCCGAGCTTCCTCTCACTCCCGAGCTTCCTCTCACTCCCGAGCTTCCTCTCACTCCCGAGCTTCCTCTCACTCCCGAGCTTCCTCTCACTCCCGAGCTTCCTCTCACTCCCGAGCTTCCTCTCACTCCCGAGCTTCCTCTCACTCCCGAGCTTCCTCTCACTCCCGAGCTTTCTCTCACTCCCGAGCTTTCTCTCACTCCCGAGCTTTCTCTCACTCCCGAGCTTTCTCTCACTCCTGAGCTTTCTCTCACTCCCGAGCTTCCCCTCACTCCCGATCTGCTCCTCAGTCCAGTGGGGTTCTGGGTGAGGACTACTAGGCCATGGTCGGCGGCGAGGGTGGACTATCCAGGGACGCGAGGAGAGGGGACTAAGACATTGACTGAGTGGGGTCCACGTCCCGCGCCGGAGCCGCCACCATGGACAGACGCCCACCCGGACCCTCCCTATTGTTTTGAGGTGCGTTCGGGAGTCCGCACCTTAGGGGGGGGGGGGGGTTCTGTCACGCCCTGGTCTAAGTATTTTGTGTTTTTCTTCATGTATTGGGTCAGGCCAGGGTGTGGCATGGGGGTTTTGTATTGTGGTGTGTTTTGGTATGTATGTATTGGGATTGTAGCTAGTGGGGTTATCTAGCAAAGTCTATGGCTGTCTGGTGTGGTTCTCAATCAGAGGCAGGTGTTTATCGTTGTCTCTGATTGGGAACCATATTTAGGCAGCCATATTCTTTGAGTTTGTCGTGGGTGATTGTCCTTAGTGTCCTTGTTCCTGTCTATGCGTTAGTTTTCACTAGTATAGGCTGTTTCGGTTTGTTTTTGTAGTGTTTGTATTATTTTGTGTTTTGTTCATTAAACATGGATTGCAATCTACACGCTGCATTTTGGTCCGACTCTCCTTCTACCGAAGAAAGCCGCTACAGGTGGCTGTTTAACAGTCTGATGGCCTTGAGATAGAAGCTTTTTTTCAGTCTCTCGGTCCCTGCTTTGATGCACCTGTATATGACAGCAAACTGAAGCATTTCAACATCAACTTTCTCACAGTAAAGTTTATGAAATGCTGTGCCATTATGCAGTATTGAAATTTTACAGCCTTCTAACTTGCAGGGACGGGCACTCTTGAATGTCTGAATTATAGGCTACCCTGGCTTTCTCTGTTTCCTATTTCTATCACGTTAAATATTTAGCCACTGTCAGTATCGACCGTCAGTAACAGCACATTCAACTGTCAATTTACTGTTAGTTCCCTTCAGTTAGGAAAGCCTACATTATCATTACATTTACAGTTGTTTCATTTAACTTAGTTTGCTTCCTCTGTAAACACCATCACGGCGGGGTGGTTGTTGCTGAGGATCAGTTGATAATGTAAAAAGACATGTAGGCTAATTAAAATATTATGGAGCGGAGCACAGACCAAGCCATAACAGTTTGAACCCAACGCCTGGCACAGTACTTGGCCGTGTCATGACACAGTTCCATGGTTAGTGCAGGCAATAGACGAGGGTATAGCCTACTATTGTACACTATTCTCCCTATTATAATTCTATGTACATTATCATGGGTCGAATAACTGAATTTGGCCATTTTCAGAATTAAAGCTGCAATATGTAACTTTTTGGGTGATCTGACCAAATTCACAACTATTTGTGTAATATATCTGTAATTCTCATTGAAAGCAAGTCTAAGAAACGTTATATGTTCTATGTGTTCTATTTCTATGCTTCCAGTTCATAAGTTTCATTTTTGCGGCGGCAGCGTAGCCTAGTGGTTAGCCTAGTTGGACTAGTAACCAGTAGGTTGCAAGTTCAAACCCCCGAGCTGACAAGGTACAAATCTGTCATTCTGCCCCTGAACAGGCAGTTAACCCACTGAAAATAAGAATTTGTTCTTAACTGACTTGCCTAGTTAAATAAAGGTAAAATTAAAGTAGTTGGAAAAGTAGATACAAATTACTAAGTAGTTGAAAATATGCTAATTAGCTAAAATTCTAAAGTTGTCCTTTGGGTTGCTAAACATTTGCTTAATATGCCCACCCATCCACCCTGACCAACAACACTACTTTAGTTTTTGCCTAAGCTAACCAACTATCTTATGTAACCATACCAAACGTTACATATCATACTAAATGGAGTATCTGATTTACATACAGAATCATACGAAATGCTTTGTTTGGGAAATGGCAGAGCATCTTTAATCAAACCATAGTTTTCTTTATTTTGTGAGTAAAGAATCTCCATACCTGCTTTTTATGATTCATAATTATTTTCCTAAAACTAAATAATATAAAGATCTGAGTATTTTTTATCTACCAATTGGTGCTGAAATGGAGACGATATGCATTTTGCCTATTTAGATGGCTTTCTTTCATTGATCCCTAATATTCTGAACCCGTCATCTCTATATATTCTATTGAGTGTCGCTAAAATTCTAACTAAAAAGAACACCGTATTAAAAGGGATGGCTTAAGATAAATTATCTGAAAACCCTATTGAATGAAAACTCCACCAGAAAATCTGTTGGCGAGCAAGTCGGAGGGTTTTCAGCGGTTGAATTACATTTATTCAGCGCGCGCAAGGGAACCACCCCCTGTAAAGCCCGTTCCGATAAGGCAAGTCTGAATACCAACTACTGAGAAGTGCGTAGGAAAGGCTTAATTTCCAAAGTCGGAATCGGGGCCATACAGAGACAATACTCAACTGCTCTTTATGCGGTCAAAAAGTGGAGTTTAAACACTATGACACTATGTAAACATTTTAATGCCATGAGTGGGCTCTTTGCATGTTGTCAATATAATATATCTATCTATACGAGTTATTTAAGGTTGTATTCCAGCCACAGACTGTACAGCTTTGAAGTGGTACAAGCATGAGTGAGAAGGAAACACCCAATGTGACTCACTGTGTATATTCCCTTAGTGGTTACCGGTGCTCCACCACGAAGCTCATGGTCGTCCCATCAAAGGAGGGCGGTGCGATGATTCTCGGGCGTTGCTGCGACGTGATGCTGATGACCGCTGGTTTCCCTTCTGACGTCACCGCACTCCCCTGGGTGTCGGGCACTGATGCCGGCACTGACTCTCCCGTAGCACTGTAGTAGGGGCTCTCTGCCCCCATCATGTTACCCTCCTGCACCAGGGTGTATTTCCCTTGAGCCGTCTCCCCACTCTCTTCCTCTAATTGGGACACCATGTGGGTTGCAACCTGTGGTGCCATCACCGTCTGGGCAGCAAGAGTGGGTGAGAGGAACCCCGGGTAGATCATGTAGGTGGGTGCGTACATCCCTCCCGGGTTCAGTGCCAGGGGGGATACGGACATGGGGGTCACTGGCTGTGGCGGAGGCATAGGCATGGGCATGTCCACATACTGGCCCATCTCAGGGTGGAAGAGACACTGGGTGACTGGCTCAATCGGCGTGTCTACCAGGTAGTATTGTCCGGTGGTGGGATCAAAGAGCATCTTCCTCTGTGTACGCTGGAAGGGGTCTCCCCCCGAAGGGGTGGTGGGCAAGGGGGCAATAGAGGGGGAGAAGCAGAACACCTGCGGCTGGGGCGTTCCTTGCTTGACCACTGGTCGAGAGTGGTGGTAGATGGTGGCGGTAGTGGCAGTATCCGGGGCCCGCGTCTCTATGACAACAGGGGACCGTTTGAGGGACTGGATAGAATTATGCTTGTGTCTCTTGGTGTCGGTGATGCCAGGTTGACTGGCGGCAGGGCTGCTTGGGAATACCTGCTCTTGATTGGGCAGTTTCATTTGACCGACACTCCTGCCTTCTACAGGTATTGTTAAGTAGTTTTCAGAGTCTGGGTTGCCAGATTTGATGGGCTGTGGTGGAGTCTCTGTGGTGGGGTTGCTTTTGAACCTTCCCCTGTCTACAAGGGCTCGTTTTGGGGGGGATATTTTCAATGACAGTGGAGCTTTCGGGGTCTTAGAGCTAATGCTTTTCACCATAGAGGTTGCATGTGATGGAGAACAGGTTTGTGGCCCATCCCAACTATTAGAGCTGCTGCTACTGACAGCTGTCTTAATGCTGTTCGCCAAATGAAACACGCTTTTGTTACTAAAAGTCTTACTTTGTTGTGACTGGGTTTTAAAGGTGTCCTCTGTTAATGGGACATGGATTATTCTTAGACAACCTTTCTCTTCTTGAATGTTGCATGTTTCTGGCAACCTGTCTGTGTTTATCGCTGTACTAAGCCTCTCCCTGCCACCTGCTGCACCTAGCTCCTCGGGGCCACCATGCTCCTCTCTAGCAATAAGTGACAGAACATGACTGTCTGTAATAGGCCAGGGAGCCTGGCTCTTGCGCTTCCATTCATTTCTGTCAAAAACATAAAGCTGTTCCATTGTTTTAACGGCAGCCTTTAGTTTCTCTAATGCCACCTGTTTTGGTATTTTCGACTCTGGTTTGCGTTCACCTGCCTCGACCATTTTTTCCTGCTTTTGTTTAGCCTCGGACTGATCTGTGTTTGGCTGTTTTGCGAAGCCAATTGGAGGTCTGCCCGTCGCCCTGTGCAGCGACATGGGTTCATTTTTGGCACATTCTGGAGATGGTTTGGGGGATGACCTATCGTTCTCAATTTGTCTCCGCTTTGGAGCCTCGGTTACAAGCACACGCTGTTTAGTACTGCTATTTGTATTTACAGACTGACATTTTATTACAATTGAAGAGGGAGGCGATTTCTTATCGGGTTCTTTCTTAGAACCTTTATTATCTTCGCGTAATGAGGCAGCAGCAGAGGCGACTGCGCCTTTACTCTCGCTGTTATCCACTGAGACTAAACGATATGAACTCTTGACCAATTTACGCACGTCTCTAACCTGATGAATTGGCGTCTGAAACTTGCACTTATTGTCCCTTATATCCCTAACCGTAAAGTGTGGCACTCTGTCTGACGCTGGCAGCACCTGACATTTGGAGTCAGCTGCTGACTTTATTGGATAACTTATATTAGGGGTTAACAATTTGTCAATATTTAGCGGATTGCATTTGTTTCCTTTTACGCTCCTCAGACGTATTTTTATCTCGGGTGCCTTTGACCCTTTCACGATTCCTGCATTGTTGTCAGGTCTAAACTTTCTCTCCCCGTACCCCCGTTGCTCTTTTTGCGCACCGACTAAAGTACTGTCTGACACCTTTTCTTTGAATTTATTTTCTTTGGGGAGAAGCTGGGAACTTGGAACAAACAAGTGTGACAATTTAGTTAGCTTGCTACTTACAACTCTGGAGTCTAACTCCCTTCCCCCCGTATAATCTGTTGTCGAGGGTGTCCCATCTAAAATAGTACGAATTTCATGTTTCTCTTGGGGCTCTGGCTCACCATCCCTCCATGATTTGAATGCGCTGTTTTGGCTATGGCTCAGGGATCCTCTTGTGGGCTCGCATGCATCCTTTTGAAAATCTAATCGTGCCTCATTTATAGTCTGAAAGCTTTCTAATGCCTCAGTAAGCTCTTCTTTGGGGTCACAAGAATTAAGTCTAAGGTCCACAGCCCCTTGTTCATCAGAAGAATTGCTTGTGTATCCCGAACCCGATTCTGAGGTTTGACTATGCACGCCTTTCTCTGTATCCCTTTCTCTTACCCCATCTTGATCCTTGCATTGAAAGCATGGGGAGTGCGTGGGATGCGTGTCCCGTATCTCCCCCCTCTCCATCTTGCGCTCCTGTTCAAATTGCATTTTTTTGGATATTACATTTTTTAAGAGACTTGATGCGAAACTTGCCTTCTTATGTGTGCCTTCCATGCTATCACCCGCGTCACTGTGTTGGTAGCTCACTTCATATTCTGGCTCTGCTGGCAAGGTGCCGGGAACTTCATCCATGGAACGTGCTCCTGAGGCATTTTCTGAATATTTGGGAGGTTTCCCACGTTCAGGTGACCCTGCTTCAACATTACAGCGAAAATCCAATGTCTTTGTCAAAGTGATAACCTCACTGCCTGGTTCAAATGGGCCTGTAAACTCTACGTTTTGGGTAGAGGAAGATGCATGTTGTGGACTAGATATTTTTGTATTCAAAGAAAACATATTGGTTTGGGGACCTTTCTTACTGCTTATGGCAATACCATTTATACTCTTATACTCTGCGTTCTTGCTCATTTCAAAAGTTGCAGTTGCACTCTTTTGGGCGATTAGATGTTGCTCTCTGCCCTGTGACATGTTACCATATTTAAGGTCAACGAAAGCTGACCACTTGTTTAAACCAAGCCCATTTTCTGACATTGAAGACTCACTTGAAGTGCTCAAATGTATAGCATCGAAATAGGGACATGCTAAACTCCTAAATGATTTTGCGGTTAAATTACGCACTTCTTTATCAGCGTCGTCCAGTTCACTTATTGAACTGGACGCACCGCTGGAATATTCGTTAACATCTTTCCCTCTTAATTTAGTTGCAAAGTGTTGGCGTCCCGGGGCTGGGATAAAATATTGGGATCTATCGCACAAGGCTTCCGCTCTGGCGTCAGTGCTTGTAAAAAAGAAGTGACTCCTGTCTCCCACATGCTTGGTATGATAACAAATGTTTTCATTTTCAATTGTATTGTTATAGTCGTTTATCGCTGTGGATGAGGTCTTGATTGACAGGTGAATTTGCCCCGCCGAATTCCCACTACCATTTTGGTTTTTACAAATGCTTTCATCTGAGCTGGGGCATTTGTCAGAGTCACAAAACTCACTCTCAGTGCTGACAACTGCACAACCAGCAACACTTTGGTGCACATTATTATATTGCGCCTTACTGCTTTTCACTTTCGCCAGGCTCCTACCATCCACGAGGCCTATCAAAGTCCCCCCTGTTGTTTCATCGCTTTCAAAAGAGGCATAATCCACAAATGAATAAACCAGATTGTCGTCCTCAATATCCCAACAGCTTCCCCGTCCAAAATCATAATCGACATCATGGTCAAGCTCTGTCAGTTGGATTTCGTGCGTTGTAATGTAGTGCGATTCGTCTATCACGGTATCAGGCGCACAATGGTCCGACAATACTACGCTCTCACAGTCGTCCGATTCGGATTTACTGTTCAAATACATGTCCGTGTATTGTAACTCCTCACACTCGCTGGGGACATTATTATCACGAGGCACAATTTCGCTCTGGAGTTCTGTCATATTGTCATTCTCCAAGTCCACATTGCTGTTAAATTCTGTCAAAGACGTGTTCATGGGGGGATCTTCCGATACAGGCATATCTGCTGACTTGTCCTTGGATTTTACCTCATAGATTTTATCCACATTGTCATCAATCTCGCGAATCCTGGGGCTCCTCTCTCCGGACGTATCACTGTTGCATTTGAATACCGCCAGTTGGTTACCGTCACCGGTAAAAGCCACTTTAACCGTTTTTGTGACCTCTGATTTCATATCAATTAAGTCATTCAAATCAACATAATTGTATTCGTCACTTTTTGTTTTAGGGTTGCACTTGTCCTTGTCTTTATTTCCAGGGAGCAGCTTTCTATAAGGTCCGGTGTTGTCTCGGTAAGTGAGAGTTTTCTCAACTGCTTCCATTTGTGCCGTTTCTTACCGCCAGAAATGCTCTGTTAGCGATGTTATCCTGACACAGGACGAAAAACTCTGCACGAGGGAGAGACTGGAGTGAAGGAGGGAGGGAGAGTGAGAGGGGGGTCAGTCTAGTTGCCCTCGGAATTCCAAGTGCACTCTGTTGAATATTCCGCTGTCCGTTCTGAAGCGCATGGAGCTGTTGCTCTTCACCGCTTCTCTCGATGACGGTTGTCTGTATAACGCTCGAGTAACATTTCGGATGACATATCAGCTACATTAGCAGAGGCTGGGGTCAAACCTTCGCCACAGCGTGCGAATTTAGGACTACATGCTAATCTCCTTGATGCTACTCTCTTTGATAACGTAGCAGTGCACAATCGGTTGAGAGAGAGAGAGAGAGAGAGAGAGAGAGAAAAAGAGAGACGAATGACCATGTGGACCCTTATGGAATGCGCGTGAACATGATCTCCCCTGTACCAAATTACAATAAATTATGCACAGCCACAGAATACCCAAAGTGTTACTGTATTTTCTAATAAATATTTGGTGCGCCCATGCAGTGTATTAGATACTAAAACGTAAACATCAAAGCTCTATAGTGTTACCTTAAACACTTGCATATGTGACAAATAGGCTATAAAAGATGACGGAATGGAAGACGCGCTATTTTTATCAGCCGTGTATGGAGCTAAATCTCAGTGCCGCACAGCACAGGTACTCGCTGACTGCATAGTAGGCCTACTCTTTATGAAAAATATTAGGTCCTAATTTAACTCATAATTAAAAAGTAAAATATATATATATATATTTTCGAAATATGTTAAAGGGGTTTAATAACGCTTCCTCCTATTTCCAAGATAATTGTCGCGTCAGCTTCTGTATGCCCAAAGCGCAGTTAAGGACATGGAATGTGCGTCACCTTTCCTAGAAGAACAGCTAATTTTCCTAGAAAACTGCGAAAAATCCTATCCAGATCTTTCTTTCTTTCGTTCTATACTTTCGAAATAAATACCTTCTAAGTAAATAAATACATTTCGGAAGGAAATATTTTCTAAAGAAATGGGAGATCAGAAATGCAGAGCATCAATGTCTCTAACAAATTAACTAAATTGCTAGACTACTTTGATATTAGAAACCGAAACAGTTTTCAGCTCTTATTCGCTGTATTTATGTGATAGCTGCAATACATTGGACTACAACTATTTTTTTGACAGCTGAATGCTATCAATGCTCCACCCACGATTTTCAACAGCTGCAAATAAAGAGAACCGGGGAGGTTGTCCAATAAGTTCCATCGTGGAACTCACAGCAAGGACTGCGATCCAATGCGTCAACAATAGTATAGGTTTTTCTCATCTTATACAGTATGTATGGACTTTGCGATCGACCTGACTGTATATTGGTGACAAACTTGATGAAAAAATGTCCAAATTTGTACAGCAGTGGTATTCAAACGTTTTCATCCGAAATGCCAAAAACATTATCGGGGGACAGTGGACATCAAACACACATTTCTGCAGAATAACCATTATTCAAATATAAAACATTGATGTTCCCTGGCACATTTTCTGAATAGATGCTATATTGTTTGAGCTCCTTTGTTGATCTGTCTTCCTCTAACTTTTCAGTCATTGACTGATGGCCAGAGCTCAGTAATGAATCAGTAGGCCTAATGGAGAAATAAAACATTGATGATATTTTTTAATTAACATTAAGTAGCCATTGATTCTTGAAGAATATAGCTTACCATGACCTTAGTTTAACTGTCTTACCCCATTATATAAACTTGTTTTATACTATTGTTTGTAAACAATTTAGGCCTAATTGTAATCAAGCACTGTATAGATTTTAAAAAAAAATTAAACTATAATTTGGATCTTAGGATGGTCGATCCTTGCATCCATAGTTCTGTCTATGAATTTGAGAGTTACATTTCTACAGCCCCATCCCTCAGCTGTTTTCCTAAACAAGACTTCTGAGGCATTTATGTAGTGCTTATGAAGATGCTATGAATGCCCTGGTAAGCCTTTGTGACCACACACACACACACACACACACACAGTTGTATACCTCTTATTTTTCCCGAAACCACAATAAATGAAAGTAAGCAGGATATGCAGATGAGGCACAGGCACAGCCTCGTGACAAGGAATGACTGTCCCTCGGGGGTTCTAACTTGACATCAAACTGAGGGGTGTGGGGGTAGAACCGGGCCTCATTCCATTCCAAAATTCTGCCCCCTCCCTTCTGCTCTCGTTCACTTGTCATCACAGCCTTGAGGCGACTGGGTGGGTGTTATGCAATACCTTCACCTAGTTTCAGCCATATTGCTTTTGTTTCACCTATACTGTCTGGTCAGTTCTGTGAAGGGGTGCAGGAAACTGCCAAATCTACAAATCACATTGCATCATAAATAACAACTCATTATTATTTGTAGATCAGTCAGTCACAACTTACCCATGATACATTACAGTTTTGATGCTCTGGAACATGGCCACATTCTGCATGTGAGAGAAGCTCCAGCTAACAGCTTCTGTCACTCATAGGGAATATTTAAGCTCTTGACACCCACCACCTTTCTCTCTAGCTTTGATAACATGAGGGAGAGGTGTGGGGGTTTGACTGCATTTGTCTCTATGGTGTTTTGGTGTCAGTTATGAGTGGGTTCTTTAACTCTCTGACACACCCACATGTTTAAATGACCTCCGCAAAGCTGATAAATTTAGGCAGCTATTTAAAATTGGGACGCCCCTCATGCAAGCATGTTGGGATCAGTTACTTACAGTGGGCACATTAAAACAGCAGGTGTTAAATCATGACCAACATTAATCAAAGCCCTGAACAGTCCATGTGGAGATCTTTTAAACCCTCCCTCACACATAAACACACACAGACAAATACACCAACACATGGGCAAATGTTCCACAGGAAGTATATAATATTTTTTTGAATAACCTAAATAATGTTATAATGTAGGTAATGTTCATAATGATATGTAGTCCCATTCAAAAGATCAATGGATTTCTGAATGAATTTACTCAAACTCATCTGATGAGTTTTTTATCAATGCAAGGGAAGGAACCATTATGTCAGAGGTCACAAAATATGTAATCCGATTTGATTCTCTCACACCAAAAACAACTTAAAATGGCTCCATTTACTATACTAAAATGTCACAAATTTAGATCTATATTTCAAATACTTGAAATGGAACAACTTGTGTGTATAAGGGCACAAGGCGAGACCCAAATGCAGACACAGGAGGCAGATGGTTGAGCTCCGATATTTATTATACCAAAAGGGGTAGGCAAAAGGCAGGTCAGGGACAGGCGAAAGTTCATAAACCAGGTCAGAGTACAAACAGTACCAGGGGATAGGCAGGCTCAAGGTTTAGTGAACAGGTCCGAATCCAAACAGTACAAGGGGATAGAGCGGGCATGACAGTGTGTGTGTTAACCAGCTACGCAAGTCTGTCATCAGAGACTATATATTTACAAAATCAAAATAGCTCATAACATAGTGGATCAGTTTCTGTCATACAGAGTTGTAACATACAACAACTATTTTCTCCAGAGCTTGTGGAAGGGGCAGTCTTGTGCAGTTGTACAATGGACGCTTTTGGGAACTGAACAACAACACTGTATATCGAACCAAAATGTTTGGCCTTATCATTGTTTATTCATTAAATATTTTTTAAATAAGCTTTATTTTCAAGGAAACCTGACTTAAAACTTCTTATGCCTGGAGGCAGTATTGAGTAGCTTGGATGAATAAGGTGGCCAGAGGTGCCCAGAGTAAACTACCTGCTCCTCAGTCCCAGTTGCTAATATATGCATATTATTGATATATGTGGATAGGAAACACTCTGACGTTTCTAAAACTGTTTGAATGATGTCTGTGAGTATAACAGAACTCATATGGCAGGCAAAAACCTGAGAAAAAATCCAACCAGGAAGTGGGAAATCTGAGGTTGGTCGATTTTCAACTCAGCCCCTATTGAAGATACAGTGGGATATTGGTCATGTTGCACTTCCTAAGGCTTCCACTAGATGTCAACCATCTTTAGAAACTTGTTTGAGGCTTCTACTATGACGGGGGGCTGAATGAGAGGGAAATGAGTCAGAGGTCTGCCAGCAGTCACACGCTGGTCACACATTCACATGAGAGGTAGCTCCCGTTCCATTTGCTTTTATGAAGACAAAGGAATTCTCCGGTTGGAATATTATTGAAGTTTAATGTTAAAACATCCTAAAGATTGATTCTATACATCGTTTGACATGTTTGTAATGACTGTAACATAACTTTTTGACATTTCATCTGCAACTAGTGAACGCGCTTCGTGAGTTTTGATTTGTTTACCAAACGCGCTAACAAAAGTAGCCATTTGGACATAAATGATGGACATTATCGACCAAATCAAACATTTATTGTGTAACTGGGATTCCTGGTAGTGCATTCTGATGAAGAGGTAAAGGTAAGTGAATATCTCTATTTCTGATTTTTGTGACTCTACTCTTTGGCAGGAAAATTGGCTGTGTTTTTCTGTGATTTGGCTCTGACCTAACATAATCGTTTGTGGTGCTTTCGCTGTAAAGCCTATTTGAAATTGGACACTGTGGTGGGATTACCTTTAAACAAGATTACCTTTAAAATGGTATAAGATACTTGTATGTTTGAGGAATTTTAAGTATGAGATTTCTGTTGTTTTGAATTTGGCGCCATGCACTTTCACTGGCTCTTGTCATATCGATCCCGTTTAACGGAATCTCAACCCTAAGAAGTTTTTTAACTCAACCAGAAGAAACATATTGTGTCCTGTCTGTCAGGTAATTTTCAAACCAAATGCAGCCTGCCTGACCCAGGACAATTTCAGACTGTCTATGAATTAATAATGAATGGTCAATCAATCAATCAATCAATCAATTCAATGTATTTATACAGCCCTTCTTACATCAGCTGATGTCACAAAGTGCTGTACAGAAACCCAGCCTAAAACCCCAAAAAGCAAGCAATGCAGGTGTAGAAGTGCGGTGGCTAGGAAAAACTCCCTAGAAAGGCCAGAAATCTAGGAAGAAACCAAGAAAGGAACCTGTCACGCCCTGGCCTTAGTATTCTGTTTTCTTTATTATTTTGGTTAGGCCAGGGTGTGACATGGGTGATTTATTGTGTTTCGTCTTGTCTAGGGGTTTATTAGATTTATGGGGTTGTGTTCAGTGTAGTTGTCTAGGTAAGTCTATGGTTGCCTAGAGTGGTTCTCAATCAGAGGCAGGTGTTTATCGTTGTCTCTGATTGGAAACCATATTTAGGCAGCCATATTCTTTGGGTATTTTGTGGGTGGTTGTCTCCTGTGTCAGTGTTTGTGCCACACAGGACTGTTTTCGGGTTTTCACGTTTCTTGTTTTGTAGTTTGGTCATGTATAGTTTCTATTATTAAAGAACGATGAACTTCAACCACGCTGCGTTTTGGTCCGCCTCTCCTTCGACGGAAGAATCCCGTTACAGAACCAGGTTATGAGGGGTGGCCAGTCCTCTTCTGGCTGTGCCGGGTGGATATTATAACAGAACATGGCCAAGATGTTCATAGATGGCCAGCATGGTCAAATAGTACTAATCACATTGGTTGTATGTAGAGGGTGCAACAGGTCAGCACCTCAGGAGTAAATGTCAGTTGGCTTTTCATAGCCGATCATTCAGAGTATCTCTACCGCTCTTGCTGTCTCTAGAGAGTTGAAAACAGCAGGTCTGGGACAAGGAAGCAGGTCCGGTGAACAGGTCAGGGTTCCATAGCCGCAGGCAGAACAGTTGAAACTGGAGCAGCAGCACGACCAGGTGGACTGGGGACAGCAAAGAGTCATCAGGCCAGGTAGTCCTAAGGCATGGTCCTAGGGCTCAGATCCTCTGAGAGAAAGAAAGAAAGAAAGAAATAAAGAAAGAAAGAAAGAAAGAAAGAAAGAGAGAGAGAGAAAAAGCGAGAGAGAATTAGACTTACATACTTAAATTAAAGGACACCGGATAAGAGGAGAAATACTCCAGATATAACAGACTGACCCTAGCCCACCGACATATAAACTATTTCAGCATAGATACTAGAGGCTGAGACAGGAGGGGTCGGGAGACACTGTGGCCCCATCCGACGATACCCCCGGACAGGGCCAAACAGGCAAGATATAACCCCACCCACTTTGCCAAAGCACAGCCCCCATACCACTAGAGGGATATCTTCTTTGTCCTTGAAACAGTCCTTGTCCTTGAAACAGTCTTGATATGTTCGTCAAAAGAGAGATCAGGGTTCAGAGTAACGTTGAGGTCCTTCACAGTTTTATTTGAGACAACTGTACAACCATCAAGATTAATTGTCAGATTCAACAGAAGATCTCTTTGTTTCTTGGGACCTAGAACTAGCATCTCTGTTTTGTCCGAGTTTAAAAGTAGAACATTTGCCGCCATCCACTTCCTTATGTCTGAAAGGCTTCCAGGGAGGGCAATTTTGGGGCTTCACCATGTTTCATCGAAATGTACAGCTGTGTGTGGTCCGCATAGCAGTGAAAGTTAACATTATGTTGACGAATGACATCACCAAGAGGTAAAATATTTAGTGAAAACAATAGTCTTAAAACGGAGCCTTGAGGAACAACGAAATTTACAGTTGATTTGTCAGAAGACAAACCATCCATAGAGATAAACTGATATATTTCTGACAGATAAGATCTAAACCAGGCCAGAACTTGTCCATGTAGTTCAAAGAATGTGGTGATCGATGGGATTAAAAGCAGCACTAAGGTCTAGGAGCACGAGGACAGATGCAGAGCCTCGGTCTAACGCCATTAAAAAGTCATTTACCACTTTACAACTTTCAGATGAGACTGAATTAAGATGACGATTAATATTGACTGCTATTGATGTAAAATATTACTAGGTCTTTAAGAGTTTATTCGGAAGATAACAGCTCTATAAATATTATTTTGTGGTGCCCGACTCTCTAGTTAATTACATTTACATGATTAGCTCAATCAGGTAATATTAATTACGGATAAATTATTTTATAGAATAGCATGTCATATCACTTAATCCGGCATAGCCAAAGACACGACAATAGCCACAGGCAGAACAAAGACACTACAGGTTCTACAGCTGCAACATCGAGAGCATCCTGACCGGTTGCATCACTGCCTGGTACGGCAATTGCTTGGCCTCCGACGCAAGGCACTTCAGAGGGTACTGCGTACGGCCCAGTACATCACTGGGGCAAAGCTGCCTGCCATCCAGGACCTCTACACCAGGCGGTGTCAGAGGAAGGCCCTAAAAATTGTCAAAGACTCCAGCCACCCCAGTCATAGACTGTTCTCTCTACTACCGCATGGCAAGTGGTACCAAAGTGCCAAGTCTAGGACAAAAAGGCTTCTCAACAGTTTTACCCCCAAGCCATAAGACTCCTGAACAGGTAACCAAATGGTTACCTGACTATTTGCATTGTGTGCCTCCCCCAACCCCTATTTTACACTGCTGTTACTCACTGTTTATCTTATATGCATAGTCACTTTAACTATACATTCATGTACATACTACCTAAATTTGCCCGACCAACCAGAGCTCCCGCACATTGGCTAACAGGGCTATCTGCATTGTGTCCCACCACCCGCAAACACCTCTTTTTACGCTTCTGCTACTCTCTGTTCATCATAAATGCATAGTCACTTTAACGATACCTACATGTACATACTACCTCAATAAGCCTGACTAACAGGTTTGCTACTCTTTTTTCAAATGTCTATTTACTGTTGTTTTATTTCTTTACTTACTTACACACACACACACGCACGCACGCACGCACGCACGCACGCACGCACGCAAACACACGCACACGCACACGCACACACACACACACACACACACACCTTTTTTTTCCGCACCATTGGTTAGAGCCTGTAAGTAAGCATTTCACTGTAAGGTCTACCTACACCTGTTGTATTCGGCACACGTGACAAATAAACTTTGTTTTGATTTGATGTCTGTCAATGTGGGTCAAATATGTACATTGAAAACATTTTATGTAAAAAAGCACCATCTCTGTGTAACTACTTCCACAGCCTTTTATTTAGTGAAGATGCACAAATAACAATTTCTAGTTAAATGAACATATGATTAAAAAAAAATAAACTATCGTTTTACGTTGACTGAATTTTTGCCACATTTTTGAAGTTGGAGCTAAGTTTGGGCCAATTAAAAGTGTTAAGTTCAGGAATCAGGAATTCCCCAGGGCAGCTGTCTAGGCCCCTTACTTTTTTCAGTGTTTCAATGAGTAAAGCCAGTGTGTCTATGTATGCGGATGACTCAACACTATACACGTCAGCTACTGCAGCGACTGAAATGACTGCAACACTTAATAAAAAGCTGCAGTTACAGTGCCTTGCGAAAGTATTCGGCCCCCTTGAACTTTGCGACCTTTTGCCACATTTCAGGCTTCAAACATAAAGATATAAAACTGTATTTTTTTGTGAAGAATCATCAACAATTGGGACACAATCATGAAGTGGACCGACATTTATTGGATATTTCAAACTTTTTTAACAAATCAAAAACTGAAAAATTGGGTGTGCAAAATTATTCAGCCCCTTTACTTTCAGTGCAGCAAACTCTCTCCAGAAGTTCAGTGAGGATCTCTGAATGATCCAATGTTGACCTAAATGACTAATGATGATAAATACAATCCACCTGTGTGTAATCAAGTCTCCGTATAAATGCACCTGCACTGTGATAGTCTCAGAGGTCCGTTAAAAGCGCAGAGAGCATCATGAAGAACAATGAACACACCAGGCAGGTCCGAGATACTGTTGTGAAGAAGTTTAAAGCCGGATTTGGATACAAAAAGATTTCCCAAGCTTTAAACATCCCAAGGAGCACTGTGCAAGCGATAATATTGAAATGGAAGGAGTATCAGACCACTGCAAATCTACCAAGACCTGGCCGTCCCTCTAAACTTTCAGCTCATACAAGGAGAAGACTGATCAGAGATGCAGCAAAGAGGCCCATGATCACTCTGGATGAACTGCAGAGATCTACAGCTGAGGTGGGAGACTCTGTCCATAGGACAACAATCAGTCGTATATTGCACAAATCTGGCCTTTATGGAAGAGTGGCAAGAAGAAAGCCATTTCTTAAAGATATCCATAAAAAGTGTTGTTTAAAGTTTGCCACAAGCCACCTGGGAGACACATCAAACATGTGGAAGAAGGTGCTCTGGTCAGATGAAACCAAAATTGAACTTTTTGGCAACAATGCAAAACGTTATGTTTGGCGTAAAAGCAACACAGCTCATCACCCTGAACATACCATCCCCACTGTCAAACATGGTGGTGGCAGCATCATGGTTTGGGCCTGCTTTTCTTCAGCAGGGACAGGGAAGATGGTTAAAATTGATGGGAAGATGGATGGAACCAAATACAGGACCATTCTGGAAGAAAACCTGATGGAGTCTGCAAAAGACCTGAGACTGGGACGGAGATTTGTCTTCCAACAAGACAATGATCCAAAACATAAAGCAAAATCTACAATGGAATGGTTCAAAAATAAACATATCCAGGTGTTAGAATGGCCAAGTCAAAGTCCAGACCTGAATCCAATCGAGAATCTGTGGAAAGAACTGAAAACTGCTGTTCAACAAATGCTCTCCATCCAACCTCACTGAGCTCGAGCTGTTTTGCAAGGAGGAATGGGAAAAAATGTCAGTCTCTCGATGTGCAAAACTGATAGAGACATACCCCAAGTGACTTACAGCTGTAATCGCAGCAAAAGGTGGCGCTACAAAGTATTAACTTAAGGGGGCTGAATAATTTTGCACGCCCAATTTTTCAGTTTTTGATTTGTTAAAAAAGTTTGAAATATCCAATAAATGTCGTTCCACTTCATGATTGTGTCCCACTTGTTGTTTATTCTTCACAAAAAAATACAGTTTTATATCTTTATGTTTGAAGCCTGAAATGTGGCAAAAGGTCGCAAAGTTCAAGGGGGCCGAATACTTTCGCAAGGCACTGTAGTTTCAGAATGGTGGGCAAGGAATAAGTTAGCCCTAAATATTACAAAAACTAAAAGCATTGTACTTGGGACAAATCATTCACGTAACCCTAAACCTCAAATAAATATTGTAATAAATCATGTGGAAATTAAGCAAGTTGAGGTGACTAAACTGCTTGGAGTAACCCTGAATTGTAAACTGTCATGCTCAAAACATATGGATACAACTGTAGATAAGATGGGGAGAAGTCTGTCCATAATAAAGCACTGCTCTACCTTCTTAACCTACCAACAAGGCAGGTCCTACAGGCTCAAGTCTTGTCACACAAAGAGGGACTTAGGAAAATTGCAATAGGCTCAGAACAGGGCAACACTGCTGGCCCTTGGATGTACACAGAGAGCAAACATTAATAATATGCATCTTAATCTCTCCTGACTCAAAGTGGAGGAGAGATTGACTTCATCACTACTTGTATTTGTGAGAAGTATTGACATGTTAAAAGCACCGAGCTGTTTGTTTAAATGACTAGCACAGAGCTCAGACACCCATGCATACCCCACAAGACATGCCACAAGAGGTCTCTTCACAGTCCCCAAGTCCATAACAGACTATGGGAGGTGCACAGTAGTACATAGAGCCATGACTACATGGAACTCTTTCAAGCAGTAGAATCAGATTCAAAAGACAGATAAAAATACACCTTATAGAACAGTGGGGAATGTGAGGCAACACAAACATAGGCACTGACACATGCATGCACACACATGATAAGATACACACTATGCACACACATACATATGGATTTTGTGTTGTAGATATGTGGTAGTGGAGTAGGGGCCTGAGGGCACACACTTAGTGTGTTGTGAAATCTGTTATGAATGTATTGTAATGTTTTAAAAATGGTATAAATGCCTTAATTTGGCTTTTTGTAAAAAAGGTATTTCTGTTTTTTTTACATTTAATACATTTGCAAACATTACTATAAACCTGTTTTGGCTTTGTCATTATTGGGGATTATGTATGGATTGATGAGGATTTTAAAAATATTTTATCCATTTTAGAATAAGGCAGTAAAGTAACAAATTGTAGAAAAGGTCAAGAGATCTGAAAACTTTCCGTATGCACTTTATATACAGTATACTGAACAAAAATATCAATGCAACATGTGACAATTTCTCGTATTTTACTGAGTTACAGTTCATATAAGGAATTCAGTCAATTGAAATAAATTGATTAGCCTCTATTCTATGGATTTCACAACTGGGAATACAGATATGCCTCTGTTGGCCATAGATACCTTTAAAAAAAAGGTAGGGGCATGGATCAGAAAACCAGTCAGTATCTGAGGTGACCACCATTTACCTCATGCATCACGACACATTTCCTTCGCATTGAGTTGATCAGGCTGTTGATTGTGGCCTGTGGAATGTTGTCCCACTGTCTCATTCCATGCACCAGTTTCGGAGGTCTACGTCACCGGCCTCTAGGAACTGAACTGTGTCATTATGCACACCTGGTCCCCATTCCTACTGATTATAATTGTCAACTTCGGCAGCTGCATCGGGTCCTGATCGACCCGCACTGCTTCCTGTGATCGTCCTCGAGGCCGGTGTCGTCCCGCTGCTAGTGCAGCGCATCATGGGGGTACTGTTACGGATCCCTCTGGTACTGTTTCTCATTCCGTGCACCAGTTTCAGAGGTCTACGTCACCGGCCTCTAGGAACTGAACTGTGTCATTATGCACACCTGGTCCCCATTCCTACTGATTATAATTGTATACATCTGCCCTTTGGTTCACCATTGGGCTGTCAATTATTGTTCCAATGTCCGTTGTGCCTGTCAGTACCTGAGCCTTGTTGTTTTGGCTTTCGTGCCGCTTGTATTGCGCAGATGATTACGGGTCTCTTATCGTGTGGTATCATTGTGCACTTGTGTATTTATTCCAGGTACTCCTCGCTCTTTTGTTTGGGTCTCAACCCTGTGTTTTGTATATGTGTTTGTTTGGTTTTCGTCCCTTGCCTTTACATGGCACGCTATAATTTGGGTGAATTAAATATCCTATTACGCTTTCCTGCGCCTGTCTCCCGATCATTCACACAACATGACACCCACTCCTCTTCAATGGCCGTGTGAAGTTGCTGGATATTGGTGGGATACTGGAACACGCTGTTGTACCCCTCTACCCAGAGCATCCCAAACATGCTCAATGGGTGACAAGTCTGGTGAGTATGCAGGTCATGGAAGAACTGGGATATTTTCTGCTTGTAAGAATTGTGTACAAATCCTTGCGATATCGGGCTGTGCATTATTATGCAGAAACATGAGGTGATGGCAGCGGATGACAATGGGCCTCAGGATCTCGTCACGGTATTTCTGTTCATTCAAATTGACATTGATAAAATGCAATTGTGTTCGTTGTCTCTAGCTTATGCCTGGCCATACCACAACCCCACCACCACCATATTCCCAATGTTGACATAATCAAACTGCTCATCCATACGACGCCATACACATGGTCTGTGGTTGTGATGCCGGTTGGACATACTGCCAAATTCACTAAAACAAAGTTGGATGTGGCTTATGGTAGAGAAATGAACATTCAATTCTCTGGCAACAGCTCTGGTGGACATGCCTGATTTCAACATGCTAATTGCAAGCTCTCTCAAGACATCTGTGGCATTGTGTTGTATGACAAAACTGCACATTTAAGAGTGGACTTTTATTGTCCCCAGCACAAGCTGCACCTACAGTATGTAATAATCATGCTGTTTAATTAGGTACATGGATTATCTTGGCAAATGAGAAATGCTCATTAACAGGGATGTAACCAAATTTGTGCATACATTTTGAGAGAAATAAGCTTTTTGTGCACATGAACCATTTCTGGGATATTTTATTTCAGTTCATGAATCATAGGACCAACACTTTACATGTTGTGTTTATATTTTTGTTCAGTGTATACATTGCCTTGAATTCACCCCTTTGGCGTTTTTCCTATTTTGTTGCATTACAACCTGTAATTTAAATTGATTTCTAGTTGGATATCATGTAATGAACATACACAAAATAGTCCAAATTGGTGAAGTAAAATAATAAAAACTAACTTATTTCCAAAAATGTAAAAAGGGGCCGCCCACCAAAACTTACGGACCAGGCAAGGAGGGCATTAATCAGAGGCAACAAAGTGACCAAAGATAACCCTGAAGGAGCTGCCAAGCTCCACAGCGGAGATTGGAGTATCTGTCCATAGGAACACTTTAAGCCATTCACTCCACAGTGGCCAGAAAAAAATCCATTGCTTAAGAAAGAAAAAAAAACACGTTTGGTGTTCGTTAAAAGGCATTCATCTCCCTCACTTTCATCTCCCTCACCAACTTCAAACATCTGCTATCTGAGCAGCTAACCGATCGCTGCAGCTGTACATAGTCTATCGGTAAATAGCCCACCCATTTTTACCTACCTCATCCCCATACTGTTTTTATTTATTTACTTTTCTGCTCTTTTGCACACCAATATCTCCACCTGTACATGACCATCTGATCATTTATCACTCCAGTGTTAATCTGCACAATTGTAATTATTCGCCTACCTCCTCATGCCTTTTGCACACAATGTATATAGACTCCCCTTTTTTTTCTACTGTGTTATTGACTTGTTAATTGTTTACTCCATGTGTAACTCTGTGTTGTCTGTTCACACTGCTATGCTTTATCTTGGCCAGGTCGCAGTTGCAAATGAGAACTTGTTCTCAACTAGCCTACCTGGTTAAATAAAGGTGAAATAAAAATAAAAATAAAAACTCCCCAAACATATGGAAGAAGGTACTCTTTGTCAGATGAGACTAAAATTGAGCTATTTGGCCATCAAGGAAAATGCTATGTTTGGCGCAAACCCAACACCTCTCATCATCCCGAGAGCTCAGTGAAGCATGGTGGTGGCAGCATCATGCTGTGGGGATGTTTTTCATTGGCAGGGACTGGGAAACGGGTTAGAAAACTGGTTAGAATGATGGCACTAAATATGGGGGAATTCTTGAGGGAAATCTGTTTCAGTCTTCCAGAGATTTGAGACTGGGTCGGTGGTTCATCTTCCAGCAGGAAAATGACCCTAAACATACTGCTTAAGCAACACTCGAGTGTTTTAAGGGGAAACATTTAAATGTCTTGGAATGACCTAGTCAAAGCCCAGACCTCAATCCAATTGAGAATCTGTGGTATGACTTAAAGATTGCTGTACACCAGCGGAACCCATCCAATTTGAAGGAGCTGGAGTGGTTTTGCATTGAAGAATGGGCAAAAATCCCAGTGGCTAGATGTGCCAAGTTTATAGAGACATACCCCAAGAGATTTGCAGCTGTAATGTGGTGGCCCTGTAATGTGCAACTGTAATGTGGTGCAAAAGGTGGCCCTACAAAGTATTGACTTTGGGGGGGTGAATAGTTATGCACGCTCAAGTTTCCTGTTTTTTTTGTCTTATTTCTTTTGTCTTATATCAAATAACACAAACCCCCCAAAAATCCATTTTAATTCCCGGTTGTAAGGCAACAAAATAGGAAAAACGCCATGGGGGTGAACACTTTTGCAAGCCACTGTATATATTTAATGAACACTACATTTCCCACTATTTACACAGATTACACACGATTTGTTTTAAGGGACAGAAAAGTACCACGAAATGACATAGTAACATGGTAATTACACAGTAATAATAACATATTAATTAGTTGTTTGTTTCTTTGGGATTCATTACAACAAGCACTACTAGGCAACATTTGATACCAGATAGGTACCAATTGTTACCAATTTCTACAGGATTAAATTACCAGGTAAATACGGTAAATAAAAGTGAAAAACAACCTCTAGAGGGCACTGTTGGGCAATCCTCAAGTACTGTATGTGTTAGGCTATATGTTTAGCTACTTATTACATATATTTACAAATTGTTCTACAAATAGTTATTGTTTTGTTGGAATAATGGATAGAATGACTGGAAATAAATGCCACCACGCAGTGAGATTGGGATTTGAATTTACACAGTCACGGTACATATGTGTAGGCCTAGATGGCGCCGATGCAAGATGGATCTCCTACAAAACTTTGCAGGTTTTTACTTTTTCTAGTGTTTTTGTGTGTGTTTTTCTCAAATGTTCTAGTTTGTTTCGTGCATTTCTTCATACACCGGGGAAGAACTATTGGAATATGAATCGCGGTGTACTCACCGTCCAACCGACCTTCCCAAATTCCCGGAGACAGCGGAACAGTGATCTAGCCCCTTTGGTGAGGCGCCGGGGTAGCCTGGGAGTCCTACCGGAGAGAAGGAAACAAAGATGTCGATGGAGAGGCAGACGTGGGGGTCTTAGGTGAGATTAGTGAGATTGAGGCGCCGAGCAACTAGTCCTCCATAACCGAGCATACTTCTCGCCAATGTTCAATCATTAGTGAATAAACTTGAGTACCTCTGAGCGAGGATCCCCTTCCATATCTGTTTTTATGAGACTTGGCTTTCCTTCAACATCAAAACAGATTATATAAAACAAGCTGGTTTTACAGTTCCTCAAGTGGATCGGAAGCGGGCTCTCTGACAAGAAGAAAGACAGTGGGGTCTGCTTTATGACCAATAACAAGTGGTGCGATGGGTGAAACAGGATCGTGTGAGCTTCTGCTCTCCCAACTTGGAATATTCTTGGTTATCAAATGTCACCCTTTTTACCTTCTAAGAGAGTTTTCAGGCATTATCATGGCTGTGTACATCCCGCCACAAGCCGACCCTGAACTAACTGGGGACCAGGTACCAGGAGGTAGCATTCATTGTCTCGGGAGACTTTAACAAAAGTAATTTGAGGACCGTGCTCCCTAATTAATTTCAACATATTGACTGTCCAACTCGCTGAAATTCCACTCTTGACCACTGCTACATGCCTTTTCGACATGGGTATATGGCCTTCTCCTGTCCTCCTTTCAGCAAATTGGACCATGACTCCATTTTTCTCCTCCCCACCTACAAACAAAGACTCAAGAGGGAAGTTCAGGTTTGGTCAGGTTTGTACAACACAGGTCTGACCAATCAGAATCCATGCTCCAAGACTTTTGATCACATAGACTGGAATATGTCACTGGTCGCCTCTGGGCATAACATCAATGAATACGTCGACTCAGTCACCGGATTCATAAAAAAATGCACAGATGATGTGATACCAATGGTGTCTTTCAAAACTTCCCCGAATCAAAAACCGTGGATTAATGGCAGCCTTGTCGGAAAGCTGAAGGAGAGAGATGCTTATAAACAATTGTATGGTTAAACAGTACAAATACGACCTACGCAGATCAATCAAGATGGCGAGACACAAGTATATAGACAAAGTGGAGGAGCAATTCCAAGGGTCAAACACAAGGTGTATGTGGCAGGGACTTCTTAACAATCACAAAAAGAAAGACAGTCACATCGTGAACACAAACGCCACAGCACCGGAGGACATATGTAAGTCATTAAAACGTGTTAACTCTCACAAGGCTGCCGGCTAGTCAAAGACCACATCACTTCCTCCCTCCCCGATACACTCAAACCTCTTCAATTCGCCTACCCGACAGATCCATGGACGACACAATCGCCAATGCACTGCACACTGCCCTCGCCCACCGGGACTAAAAGGAATGCATATGTGAGGATGCTGTTCAACGAATACAGCTCGGTCTTCAATACCATAGTGCTCTTTAAGCTCACCACAAAACTCACGGCCCTGGGACTGAACTCCTCCGTATACAATGGATCCTGGACTTCCTGACGGGCCACTCCTAGGTGGTGAAGGTAGGCAACATCACCTCCTCAACACTGATCCTCAGCACGGGGGACCCACAAAAGTGCCTCCTCAGCCCCCTCTCAGTCCCTGTATAGCCACAACTGCTTGGCCTCACACAGTTCCAACAGTAGTAGGCCTGATTAGCAACAATGACGAGAAGGCCTACAGAGAGGAGGTAGGCACTCTGACAGTGTGGTGCCAGTTCTTCCCCTTTCCCATTCCAGCCCCCCAGATTTCCTCCCCCACCCTCCCCCTACTGCTTCCCCTATGGACATTTTATTTCCACCCCCAAAATGGAAATTTTACCCTGCCCCCACCCCGCAATGGACATTTATCATTATTACAGTTGTAAATATGTGTCACGCCCTGGTCGAAGTATTTTGTGTTTCTTCATTTATTTGGTCAGGCCAGGGTGTGACATGGGTTTATTGTGGTGTGTTTTGTCTTGGGGTTTTGTGGGGTGTTGGGTGTGTGGCTTAGTGGGGTTATCTAGCAAAGTCTATGGCTGTCTGGAGTGGTTCTCAATCAGAGGCAGGTGTGTATCGTTGTCTCTGATTGGGAACCATATTTAGGCAGCCATATTCTTTGAGTGTTTCGTGGGTGATTGTCCTTAGTGTCTTGATGTCCTTATTCTGTGTTAGTTTACACTAGTATAGGCTGTTTCGGTTTTCGTTACGTTTATTGTTTTGTAGTGTTTGTATTTAGCTTCGTGTTTCGTTGGTTGAATAAACATGGATCGCAATCTACACGCTGCATTTTGGTCCGACTCTCCTTCACCACAAGAGAACCGTTACAATATGTTTGTATATATTTTTGTATTATTATTGTTTCATTCACTTCACTTTGACCTGCACTGTTGGAGCTCAGAGTTTAAGAATTTCACTGTACCCTGCCATTACATCCACGACCCTGTGCATGTGACTAAAAAACTCTAAACTAAACTAACTACTAAATGCATGGCTTTAACTTTGAATGTTCAACCATTTATTAACATTAAGTTGCTCCCAAATCAGTTTGTCCATAATTTTCATTACTGGTCTCAAGTTATCACAACCTATCTAAATTCTGTTGATTCCGAGAAAATCTGCAAGCTACAATTACAAAAGAATGGGAACTAATGTGATTGATAAATACCTCCATGAGAGTAGTACAGGGTTGTGTTCAGTATGACAGAACGGTGTGCAATGTTGAGGAGAAGATGGCGCCGATAGAGATGGCAGCTTCACTTCTAGTCCTTAGTATTTTGTTTTTTATGTATTATTTCTTACATTGTTAGCCCAGAAAACTTTACGTTTTATTACATACAGCCGGGAAGAACTATTGGATATGTCAACTTACCAGCACAACGACCAGGAATACGACTTTCCCAAAGCGGACCCTTTGCCTGCACCTTCCAGGGCATTTGAACTGATTCCAGAGGTCGACCCAAAACAACGCCGCCAGAGGAGAGGGAGCAGAAGCGATCTTCTAGTGAGGCTTCAGATGCACGTACACCACCCACCGCTTCCGACATTACTCGCTAATGTCCAGTCCCTAGTTAACAAAGTCGACGAAATCAGGGCAAGAGTTGCTTTCCAAAGAAATATCCGGGATTGTAACACACTCTGTTTCACGGAAACATGGCTAGCTGGGGACATGCTGTCGGAGTCCGTACAGCCAGGGGGATTTTCAATGCAGCCTGGAAACCATATCCTGAGGCTGCATTTAGTGTAGCTGGGGATTTTAACAAAGCTACTTTGAGAACAAGGCTATCTAAATTCTATCAGAGTAACACGCTCGACCATTGCTACTTTGACTTCCGCGATGCTTACATCACCTTCCTTTTGGCAAATCTGACCATGACTCCATCTTGTTGATCGCCTCCTCTAGGCAGAAACTAAAACAGGAAGCGCCCGTGCTTAGGTCTATCCAACGCTGGTCTGACCAATCAGATTCTACGCTTCAAGATTGCTTCAACGCCATAGTGCCCTCAAAGCTCATCAATAAGCTAAGGACCCTGGGACTAAACACCTCCCTCTGCAACTGGATCCTGGACTTCCTGACGGGCCGCCCCCAGGTGGTAGGGGTAGGTAACAACACATCCACCACGCTGATCCTCAACACGGGGGCCCCTCAGGGGTGCGTGCTCAGTCCCCTCCTGTACTCCCTGTTCACTCATGACTGCACGGCCAGGCACGACTCCAACACCATCATTAAGTTTGCCGACACAACAGTGGTAGGTCTGATCACCGACAATGAGGAGACAGCCTATAGGGAGGAGGTAAGAGAGATGGCCGTGTGGTGCCAGGACAACAACCTCTCCCTCAACGTGATCAAGACAAAGGAGATAATTTTGTGGACTACAGGAAAAGGAGGGCCGAGTACACCCCCATCCTCATAGACGGGGCTGTAGTGGAGCAGGTTGAGAGTTTCAAGTTCATTGGTGTCCACATCACCAACAAACTAACATGGTCCAAGCACACCAAGACAGTCGTGAAGAGGACACGACAAAACCTATTCCCCCTCAGGAGACTGAACAGATTTGGCATGGGTCCTCAGATCCTCAAAAGTTTCTACAGCTGCACCATCGAGAGAATCCTAACTGGTTGCATTACTGCCTGGTATGGCAACTGCTTCGGCCTCCGACCGCAAGGCACTACAGAGGCTGGTGCAAACGGCCCCGTATATCACTGGGGCCAAGCTTCCTTCCATCCAGGACCTCTATACCAGGTGGTGTCAGAGGAAGGCTCTAAAAATTGTCAGACTATAGCCACCCTAGTCATAGACTGTTCTCTCTGCTACCGCATGGCAAGCAGTAATGGAGCGCCAAGTCTAGGTCCAATAGGCTTCTAAACAGCTTCTACCCCCAAGCCATAAGACTCCTGAACAGCTAATCAAAGAGCTAGCCCAGACACCGCTGCTAATCTCTGTTGTTATCATCTATGCATAGTAACTTTAATAACTCTACCTACATGTACATATTACCTCAACACCGGTGCCCCAGCACATTGACTCTGTACCGGTACCCCCTGTATATAGTCTCGCTATTGTTATTTGACTGCTGCCCTTTAATTACTTGTTACTTTTATTTCTTATCCATATTTTTTAAAACTGCATTGTTAGTTAGGGGCTCATGTTAGGGTTCGTTTCCTTATCAGTTACTCATTGGTTAAATTAGCATTATGACTATCTTTAATTAAATCATTAAAAAACCTTTAATGCAATTGCAGACAGAAGTTGACAAACAGGAACATAGCACGAATGTTGCTGAGTAAGTTCTGCATCAAACAAAAGGCCTCAAGTTGTTTTATTAAACCTTAGTGATGTCACTGACTACGTCATTACCTTTTTATTCCTGAGACCAAAACCCTGCATCCATAGCTATTCAAACATAGTTTGTGTTTATCTAAAATCTAGGCAAAAATGTCCCCTCCCCAAAGTTGATTTATTGTGGAATGTCTGAGTAGTCTCTAATCTCCCACACTCCGCTGCAGAGTTCTGTCTGTCACACATGAGTGAGTGAGTGAGTGAATGAGTGTGAGAGAGAGATTGAGAACAACTGTGGAACAATTGTAAAACCATAAATTGAATATATATATATAGTTAATCTGTATGTAGTCTAGGACCCTATAAATGTAAGGGAGGGGTCTTATAACCCCTCCCCTTCTATTAATATAAGCATAATCAATTATTCTAATACATCAAACATTTGTACAGCCCCAAATCATGACCGCTAGGGGAATACTGACACTCGTAAATAAGCATTTCACTGTAAGGTTGGCACATGTGACAATGTTTTTTTATTTGATTTGATCACGTGGACTGGGATATGTTCTGGGTAGCCTGAGAGAATGACATTGACATATAAGCTGACTCTGTGAGCGAGTTTACAAGGAAGTATATAGAAGATGTTGTACCCACTGTGACTTTAAAATCTTCCCTAACCGGAAACTGTGGATTGATGGCAGCATTCACGCAAAACTGAAAGCACCATACCACCGCATTTAATCATGGACTGTGGGGGCGCACTGGAGGCCTGATGCGTGGGACCGGTACAGGTGGCACCAGGCTGATGACACGCACTTCAGGGCGAGTGCAGAGAGGAGGCACAGGACGTACTGGGTTGTGGAGGCACACTGGGGGTCTAGAGCGCAGAGCTGGCACAACGCGTCCTGGCTGGATGCTCACTTTAGCCCAGCAAGTGCGGGGCGCTGGCACAGGACGCACTGGGCTGTGAAGGCGCACTGGTGATACAGTGCGTAGAGCCGGCGAAGGATATCCTGGACCGAGGAGATGTACTGGAGACCAGGAGCGCTGAGTCGGCACAACCCGTCCTGGCTGGATGCTCCCTTTCGCACCGCAAGTGCGAGGAGCTGGCATAGAACGCACCGGCTGTGAATGCGCACTGGAGACACAGTGCAGCATCACCGCATAACATGGTGCCTGACCGGTCACACGCTCCCCACGGTAAGCACGGGGAGTTGGCTCAGGTCTAAACCTTGACTCCGCCAATCTCCCCGTGTACTCCCTCCCAAATATGTTATGGAGCTGCCTCTCGGGCTTCCGTCGTTGACTTAACTCCTCGTATCGTCGCCGTTCCTCTCTCGCTGCCTCCATCTGCTCAGGATGTCCTCCCATGTCCACTCCTCCTGGCAACGCTGCTTTGTCCGTTTTTGGCGGGATCTTCTGTCACGATCGTTGTAATGAGTAGACCAAGGCGCAGCCTGCGTAGAGTTCCACATATTTTTTATAAACCGAAACTCATAGAACAAAACAATAAAGCACAAACGAAACATGCCGCTACTGGTGTGCAAACAGGCAACTGACTGTAGACAAGATTCCACAAAATGGCTATATAAACATGATCCCCAATCAGAGACAACGATAAACAGCTCCCTCTGATTGGGAACCATATCAGGCCAACGTAGAAATACAATTCACCTAGATGACCCACCCTAGTCACTATCACGCCCCAACAAACATAGAGAATAAACAGTTTTCCATGGTCAGGGCGTGACAGTATGTGACCAATAAAATTTGAATCGATTTTAATTCAATGTAAACTGTACTCTACAGAACAATCAGCTAAAAAACGTTGTGATTATGGTGGCCCAGAGGGTAATTACTGTACGAGCTGTTTTGGGGAAACGTGTCATTCGGTACAAACCATTACACCATGTAGAAAACATTGAAGCGAACTGAACACACCCCAGCTGTCTTGTAATGTTTCCCTTGTGGAATGTAATTCCTTGAGCACATTCTTTGAGAACATACTGTATGAATCAAGATTATTTGCATGTGAAAATGTCATTGTTTACATTTTTTTGCTGGCCCATTCTCTGATGGTATGCACATTTTACAGTGTGTGGTTTTACTCTAATTGGAGTATTCCAGTGAGCCCTACCTTATATTACAATCTACTTCCCCCTTGTGGTGGACTATATGTACAAAATCCATTTTAGGAGAACATTTCCACTTAAACAGTGCTTTGTCAATGAATTAATGAAATATGCACACAGTGCCTCGCAAAATTATTCATACCCCTTGGATTTCCTCACATTTTATGTTAAAGTGGGATTAAAATGGATTTAACTGTAAAAAAAAAAATGTCAACGATCTACACAAAATACACAGTCAAAAAAACAAATAAAGCTTTTAAGATTGATAGAAATTAAATAACTAAAATAAAGTTGTCTAATGAGTAACATGAGTAATGAGTAACATCACATGTTAGAAACACATTTGGCAACAATTATAGCTGTGAGTCTTCTTGAGTAAGTCTCTAAGAGCTTTACACAACTGGATTGTGCAATATTTGTCCATTATTCTTTTCATAATTCTTTAAGATCTGTCAAGATGTTGGGGATCATGACTAGACAGCAAATGTCATGTCTTGCCATAGATTTTCAAGCAGACTTAAGTCCGGGAACATTAACTGTTTTCATGGTAAGCAACTCCAGTTGGTCTTGTTGAAGGTTATTGTCCTGATGAAAGGTGAATTCCTCTCCCAGTGTCAAGCGGTTTTCATCTAGGATTTTGCCTGTGCTTAGCAGCATCCTGTTTATTTTTTTCCTGAAAACCTCCCAAGCATTTGCCGATGCCAAGCATACACATACCATGATGCAGCCACCACTATGCTTGAATATAAGGAAGCAGTTACTCAGTGATGTGTTGTGTTTGATTTGCCCTAAACATGGGGGTGGCAGGTAGCCTAGCGGTTGGAGCGTTGGGCCAGTAACCGAAAGGTTGCTAGATCGAATCCCTGAGCTGACAAGGTGAACATCTGTCGTTCTGCCCCTGAACAAGGCAGTTAACCCACTGTTCGTAGGTTGTCATTGTAAATAAAAATGTGTTCTTAACTGACTTTCCTTGTTTAAATAAAAAAAACTTAAGCCTTTGCATTTAGGCCAAAAAGTGTATTCCTTTACAGTGTTTTTTTTCTTCATACAAGATGCATGTTTTGGAATATTTCAATCAATCAATCAAATTAATTTATAAAGCCCTTTTTACATCAGCTGATGTCACAAAGTGCTATACAGAAACCCAGCCTAAAATCCCAAACAGCAAGCAATGCAGATGTAGAAGTACGGTGGCTAGGAAAAACTATCTAGAAAGGCCGGAACCTATGAAGAAACCTAGAGAGGAATCAGGCTCTGAGGGTTGGCCAGTCCTCTTCTGGCTGTGCCGGGTGGAGATTATAACAGAACATGGCCAAGATGTTCAAACGTTCATAGATGACCAGCAGGGTCAAATAATAATAATCACAGTGGTTGTAGAGGGTGCAACAGGTCAGCACCACAGGAGTAAATGTCAGTTGGCTTTTCATGGCCGATTATTCAGAGGTAGCACGTCGGCTGATGTAAAAAGGGCTTTATAAATACATTTGATTGAAATATTCCAAAACATGCATCTTGTATGAAGAAAAAAAACACTGTAAAGGAATACACTTTTTGGCCTAAATGCAAAGCCTTCTGTTTTTTTTATTTAATTTAACAAGGAAAGTCAGTTAAGAACACAGTTTATTTACAAGGTAGCAAGTCCGGGGAACATGTCAGGGTTCCATAGCCGCAGGCAGAAAGAACAGTTGAAACTGGAGCAGCAGCACGGCCAGGTGGACTGGGGACCACAAGGAGTCATCAGGCCAGGTAGTCCTGAGGCATGGTCATAGGGCGAGAAAGAGAATAAGAGAGAGAGATAGAGGGAGCTTACTTAAATTCACACAGGACACTGGATAAGAAAGGATAAATACTCCAGATATAACAGACTGATCCTAGCCTCTCGACACATAAACTATTGCAGCATAAATACTGGAGGCTGAGACAGGATAGGTCGGGAGACACTTTGGCCCCGTCCGCCGATACCCCTGGACAGGGCCAACCAGAATACAGTATTTGTGTTCTGTATATTTGCAATTTAAGCCATTATTTTGGAGTCACTACAATGTTGTTGATCCATCCTTCATTTTCTCCCATCACAGCCATTGAACTCTGTAACTTTTTTTAAATCACCAATGGCCTCATGGTAACAGAACAGTTTAATTCCTGTCCTGGAGCTGTATTCAGAAGGAAGACTATCTTTGATGTATCTAGGTAGTTTAATACATCATCCACAGCATAATTCTTGTGGCCGCTTCGCGTGATGTATTGTTGTCTCTACCTTCTTGCCTTTGTGCTGTTGTCTGTGCCCAATAATGTTTGTACCATGTTTTGTGCTTCTACCATGTTGTGCTGCTTCCATGTTGTGTTGCTAACATTGTTGTCGTCATGTGGTGTGGATAGCAATGCTGTGTTGTCATGTGTTGCTGCCATGCTATGTTGTTGTCTTAGGTCCCTCTTTATGTAGTGTTGTTGTGTCTTTCTTATCGTGATGTGTGTTTTGTCCTATATTTTTATCTTTAATCGCCCGTCCCTATGGGAGACCTTTTGCCTTTTGGTAGGCCGTTGTTGTAAATACGAATTTGTTCTTAACTGACTTGCCTAGTTAAATAGTTTAAATAAAAAATGTAATAAAAAATAAATTAACTTGACCATGCTTAAAGAGATATTCAATGTCTGATTTGTTATGGTTATCCATGTACCAATCGCTGCCCTTCTTTATGAAGCTTATGAGGAAACGCTCCCCTGGTCTTTGTAATTGAATCTGTGCTTGAAATTCAATACTTGACTGAGGGACCTTATACATGTTGTATGTATGGGGGACAGAGTAATGTGTGTCAAACCCTATTATTTCTTACAGAGTGAGTCCATGTAACTTATTATGTGATTTGTTAAGACTCCCTCTCTTTTCTTGCCCTCCTGGTTTTGACCCTTGCCTGTCCTGACTCCGAGCCCGCCTCGGAATCAGCTTCGTGGGCTGATGGAGGGAGTCCAAACGTTGGCTGAGTGCCATGAACATGCCGCTGGAGCAATTCCACGGTTCATCTGGGGGGCAGCCTGCCACGGTGGTAACCCCACTGCCTCTCAGCAACTCGGAGGTTAGTAGCGCTGCCCCACCAGCCACTCCACTTTCCCGGGAGCCCCGGTTACCTCCTCCGGAACGCTTCAATGGAGAGCCGAGCACCTCTTAGCATTTTTAGCTCAGTGTGCCCTCATTTACGAGTTTCAGCCCTCCTCCATCCCCTCAGATTACTCCAAAATAGCCTATTTCATCACCCTGATGTCTGGAAGGGCTCTCACCTGGGTTACCACTGTATGGGAAGAACAGCCGTCCATATGCGTGAGCCTCGAGGGGTTCTTGGGAGAGGTGAGGAAAGTTTCTGATGCCTAGTTCTCCGGGAGGAAAGCTGCCCGGAAGCTAATCCAGCTCCGGCTATGTGGTGGATTTCCGTACGTTGGCAGCGGAGAGTGCGTGGAACCCGGAAGCACTGTTCAACATGTTCCTGCACCGCGTCTCGGAGGATGTTAAGGATGAGCTTGCTCACGGATTTTGACTCCCTCATCGCTCTGACCATCTGCATAAATGGGCGATTGCGGGAACAACGGATGGAGGGGAAATTCAATTTCACTTGCACGTCCAGGGATTCCACCTCGCCTCCGAGTCATCCTGGAAGTCCACAATGGTCCAGTGGCCGAGAGCATCCAAGATTCCCCCGACCTTCCTCAAGAGTCACCGAGGAGGGCAGAGGCACTGTTTTCCGAGCCCATGCAACTAGGCAGGGCTGGGCTGTCCCTGGCGGAACGGCAACACCGGATCAGCACAAGGAGCTGCATGTATTGCGGGACTTTTGGTGATTTCGTGTCCTCGTGCCCGGTAAAAGACCAGGCTCACCAGTAGGAGCGAGTACTCTACTGGGACATATGGGGATATTTTCTGCTTCCCTCACTCGCACCCCTTTTCATGTCATTCTGCTGTGGGGTAGCAAGGCCAAATTTCTCCGGGTCCTCATTGAGGATGAGAGCTTTTTGGATGCCACACTGGCTTCCGAGCTGAACATCCCCACTCAGACCTTCTCCATTCCCGTGGATGTTAGAGCTTTGGGCGGGCGCTCTATATGTCAGGTCACCCATAACACCACTCCCATCAACCTACGTGTGTAGGGTTAGGGTTAGCCATCATGGGCTGGGTTAGCCATCATGGGCTGGAGTCCGTTCTGCCACACCCACTGTCTGAAGTCGGCGCAACCTGCACCGGGACAGCAAGTCCCGGGCCACTTCCCTTCCGCCGTACCGCACCTATGACTGCGGGATTGACCTTCTCCCTAGCACCACACCGCACAAGGGTGTCTGTACTCGCTGACGGGACCTGAAACCAAGGCTATGGAGGACTACATTGGGGACTCCCTTGCTACTGGATTTATCCGTCCCTCCTCTCCTGCTGGCTCAGTGTTCTTCTTTGTGGAGAAGAAGGACAAGACCCTGCGCCCGTTCATTGACTACCGGGACCCCACAACATCACAGTAAGGAACCGTTATCCACTACCACTCATTTCCTTGGGGGGGCCATGGTGTTCTCCAAGCTGTATCTACGTAACGCCTACCACCTGGTGCGTATATGAGAGGGGGGTGAGTGGAAGACCGCCTTCAATATGGCCAGCGGCCACTATGAATATCTGGTCATGCCTTTTGGCCTCACCAACACCCCTGCCGTGTTTCAGGCTCTGGTGAATGACGTTCTCTGCGACATGCTGAACCGGTTCGTCTTCGTCTACATTGATGACATCCTCGTCTTCTCCCGCTCTCCCCAAGAACACGTGCTCCATGTCTGGGCAGGTTTCCCAGCGCCTTCTGGAGAACCAGTTATTTGTTAAGGCGGAAAAGTGTGAGTTCCATCGGTCCACCATTCCCTTTCTGGGCTACATTATCTCTGCTGGGAGCATCAAGATGGATCCCGAGAATGTGAAAGCGGTGGTAGATTGGCCCCAGCCTACGTCCAGGGTGCAGCTGCAACTCTTCCTGGGGTCCGCCAACTTTTATTGCCGCTATATCCAGGGTTACAGCACTCTGGCCTCCCCCGTGTCTGCCCTCACCTCTACCAAGGTTCCGTTCACGTGCTCCACAGCCGCTGACTGGGTGTTCCGGGACCTTAAACACCGCTTCACCACGGCTCCGATCAGTCAGTTTGTGGTGGAGGCGGATGCTTCGGATGTCGGAGCTGTTCTGTCCCAACGTTCTGCCCTGGACTTTAAGCTGCATCCCTGCGACATCCCTGCACCTTCGCAGTCTATCACAGTGCCATCCGTTTTGTCACCAAAGCCTCATCTACTAGCCACCACTGCAACCTGTATGCTCTCGTTGGCTGGCCCTCACTTCATATTCATCACCAAACCACCTTATCTCAGCTGGGCTGGCGCTCTCACTGGTCATCATAGCAACACTCAGCCGTAGCACGCGCTCTAGCAGGTATATTTCACTGATCATCCCCAAAGCCAATACTTACTTTGGCCGCCTTTCCTACCAGTTCTCTGCTGCCAATGACTGGAAAGAATTACAAAAATCACTGAAGCTGGAGACTTATTGTCACGGTCGTCGTTGGAAGTAGACCAAAGTGCAGCGTGATGAGTGTACATTTTCTTTTATTGTGGAATGACGCCAGCAAAACAAGAAACAAAATGAACAACCGTGAAGCTTACAGGGCTAAGTGCCAAAAACAAAGTTAACTACCCACACTGAAAAGAGGGAAAAAGGGCTACCTAAGTATGATTCCAAATCAGAGACAACGATAGACAGCTGGCCCTGATTGAGAACCATACCCGGCCAAAACATAGATATAAAGAAACATAGAAAACAAAAAATAGAATGCCCACCCCACATCACACCCTGACCTAACCAAATAGAGAACTAAAATGGCTCTCTACGGTCAGGGCGTGACAGTACCCTCGTTGCGGGCCCCGGACTGGGCACCCTCGTTGCGGGCCCTAGACTGGGAACCCGCACTGCGGGCCCCGGACTGGGCACCCTCGTTGCGGGCCCCGGACTGGACTCCCTCGTTGCGGGCCCCGGACTGGAGACCGTCGCTGGAGGCTCCGGACTGTAGACCGTCTCTGGAGGCCATGACTCCTCATTGGTGGCTTCGTGCCATGGATCATCACTGGAGGCTTCTTGCCATAGATCATCACTGGAGGCTTCTTGCCATGGATCATCACTGGAGGCTTCGTGCCATGGATCATCACTGGAGGCATCTTGCCATGGATCATCACTGGAGGCTTCTTGCCATGGACCATCACTGGAGGCTTCGTGCCACGGATCATCACTGGAGGCTTCGTGCCACGGATCATCACTGGAGGCTTCTTGCCATGGATCATCACTGGAGGCTTCTTGCCATGGAACATCACTGGAGGCTTCTTGCCATGGATCATCACTGGAGGCTTCGTGCCATGGATCATCACTGGAGGCTTCATGCCATGGATCATCACTGGAGGCATCTTGCCATGGATCATCACTGGAGGCTTCTTGCCACGGATCATCACTGGAGGCTTCGTGCCACGGATCATCACTGGAGGCTTCGTGCCACGGATCATCACTGGAGGCTTCTTGCCATGGATCATCACTGGAGGCTTCTTGCCATGGATCATCACTGGAGGCTTCTTGCCATGGATCGTCACTGGAGGCTTCTTGCCATAGATCATCACTGGGGGCTTCGTGCCATGGATCATCACTGGAGGCTTTGTGCCATGGATCATCACTGGAGGCTTCTTGCCATGGATCATTACTGGAGGCTTCTTGCCATGGATCATCACTGGAGGCTTGGTGCATGGGGCGGGCATCGGATACACTGGGCGGTGAAGACGCACTGGCGGTCTCGAGCACAGAGCTGGCACAACCCGTTCTGGCTGGATGCCCACTTCCATCCGGCAAATGCGGGACCCTGGCAGAGAGCAAGCCGACCTGTGAATGCTCACTCGAGACACCGTGCGCCTCACCCCATCGGTGCCTGACCAGTCACATGCTCCCCACGGTAAGCATGGGGAGTTGGCTCAGGTCTAAACCCCCCAAAAAAATCATTTTTTGGAGCTGCCTCTCGGGCTTCCGTGACCAGGTCTTGTCCCCTGCATCAGCTGTCAGAGCAGCTTACCAATCACTGTACACAGCCAATCTGTAAATAGCCCATCCAACTACCTCATCCCCATACTGTTATTTATCTTCTTCCTCTTTTGCACCCCAGTATCTCTACTTGCACATGATCATCTGCATATATATCACTCCAGTGTTAATGCTAAATTAACATCCATCCAGTACCGTTGCCCCACCTCTGGTTTTCTGACTCCGGCCTGCCTTGACCTGTCTATTGCCTGCCCCTGTTTGGAACATTAAACTATTGTTTATTCGACGTGGTCTGCATCTGGGTCTTCCCTTCATATCTGATAGTTATCACATCTTTATTAATCTTTAAAAAAATTTTGAATTTTTTTTCTCCCACTTTGACAGAGTATTTTGAGTAGATTGTTGACAAAAAATGTCAATTAAATCTATTTTAATTCCACTTTGTAACACAATACAATGTGAAGAAATCCAAGGGGTATGAATACTTTTGCAAGGCACTATAAAAACAATTTATAACAGAAGAACTGCCCTGACATTGCTAATCTGTATAATTTCTTTGCCGATTAAAAAAATTCTGCATCTGGACGACAGCCTTACTTGACTTAGTTTGTTGTTTATGGTATGTTTTGCTTAAGTAGGTATGCAGCATTGTCAGAGCCAGAACTGCTCATAGAGCAGGAGATGGTTTCTGTAGCTTCAGGCAGCTTGATGCACAAGTACACCTACTGAACCGGACGCTATAGTTTATTTCATGGCCTTATCATCGATCCATCTCCTTAATGCTGAGAGCCAAGCAGAGCGCCATCAGTCTTTGCTGACTCAAATGGGAATCAAACCCCCAACCTTCCAATATCAGGGCTGACACTAACCACAAGGCAACGTAGTTTGTCTGAGTTGTTCTGCTGAAACAGTTGATATTCTAGAGGTAATGAGAGAGAATCCCCGGGCTGACCTATTATCTCACTGAGATTATACATCCTTTTCCTACAGTGTCCTTTTCTCTCTTGATTGCTACATTAGCCTAATGCAACCGCATTGCACATGTCAGTACAATTAGCCCTCACTTAGTCATTAAGGTTGGCCAGTCTTATTTGTAATGGGCATGGTAACCATATTCTACAAAGAGGATTTTGTACAGTCTATTCAAATCAAATCACATTTTATTGGTTGTGTACACAGATTTGCAGATGTTATCGCAGGTGCAGTGAAATGCTTGTGTTTCTAGCTTCAACAGTGCAGTAATACCTAACAATAGATAATAATAACAATATTATACACATAATGCAGAAAAACTAAGAAATATCAGAATGAGCAATGTCAGAGACCGGAATATGTTTTGTATGGAAACATTATTAAAGTGGCCAGTGTTCAATGACTAGAACACAATATTTACATATAAAATGGGGAAAGCAGTATGTAAACATGGTCAGGGTCCTGTGTGTAGCTGGTGTAGAGAGTCAGGCGCAGGACAGCAGAAATGAGTAATCACCGTATTTTTACTCAAAATATCAAAATACAAAGTAACATCACCTGCACACCATGACAGACCGAAAATACAAACAATCACTCACAAATACAACATGGGGAACAGAGGGTTAAATAATAAACAAGTAATTAGTTGAGTGAAGCCAGGTGTGAAAAAGACAAAGACAGAACAAATGGAAAATGGATCGGCGGTGGCTAGAAAGCTGGTGACGTCAACTGCCAAACGCCTCCCGAACAAAGAGAGGGACCGACTTCGGTAGAAGTCGTGACAAACATTTTTTAAAGTGACCAGTGTTCAATGACTCTATGTACATAGGGCAGCAGTCTCTAAGGTGCTGAGTAGAGTAGCGGGTGGTAACCGGTTGAGAACAGTGACTAAGGTTAGTGGTGAATGTTTAACAGTCTGATGGCCTGGAGGTAGAATTTGTTCCTCAATTTCTTGGTCCCGGGCTTTGATGCACCTGTACTGTCTCCACATTCTAGATGGTAGTGGGGTGAACAGGCCGTGGCTCGGGTGGCTGAGGTCCTTGATGATCTTATTGGCCTTCCTGTGACACAGGTGCAGTAGATGTCCTGGAGGGCTGACCGCACAATCCTCTGGAGATCCCTGCGATTGCTGATGTTACAGTTGCAGTACCAGGATGCAGGACAGGATGCTCTCAATGGTGCATCTGTAGAAGTTTGTGAGGGTCTTAGGTTCCAAGCCAAATTTCTTCAGCCTCCTGAGGTTGAAGAGGGGCAGGTTGTGAGTGATGTGCACACCGAGGAACTTGAAGCTTTTGACTCTCTCCACTGTGGCCCTGTCGATGTGGATGGGGGCGTGCTTTCTCTACTGTCTCCTGTAGTCCACAATCAGCTCCTTTGTTTTGTTGACGTTGAAGTAGAGGTTATCTTTTTGTCACCACTCCGCCAGGGCTCTCACCTCCTGTCTCGCTGTTATTGTTATTCAGGCCTAGCACTGATGTGTCGTCAGCAAACTTGATGATTGAATTGGAAACGTGCGTGGCCACGAAGTCATGGGTGAACAGGGAGCACGCACTTCTGTGGAGCCCCCGTATTGAGGATCAGCGTGGCGGATATGTTGTTTCCTACCCTTCACCACTTGGGGCAAGCCCGTCAGGAAGTCCAGGACCCAGTTGCACATGGAGGGGTTCAGAGCTTAGTGAAGAGCTTTGGAGGGTACTAGCTGTAGTCGATGAACAAAATTCTTACATTCAGTTGAAGTCAGAAGTTTACATACACTTAGGTTGGAGTCATTAAAACTCATTTTCAACCACTCCACAAATTTCTTGTTAACAAACTATAGTTTTGGCAAATCGGAAAGGACATCTACTTTGTGCATGACACAAGTAAATATTCCAACAAAACTATAGTTTTGTTTACAGTATCACAATTCCAGTGGGTCAGAGGTTTACATACACTAAGTTCACTGTACTTTTAAACAGCTTGGAAAATTCAAGAAAATTATGTCATGGCTTTAGAAGCTTCTGATAGTTAAAGGCACATGACAGCCCACTTGGAGTTTGCCAACAGGCACCTAAAGACTCTCAGACCATGAGAAACAATATTCACTGGTTTGATGAAACCAAGATTGAACTATTTGGCCTAAATGCCAAGCGTCACGTCTGGAGGAAACCTGGCACCATCCCTTCGACGAAGAATGGTGGTGGCAGCATCATGCAGTGGGGATGTGCTTCAGCGGCAGGGACTAGGAGAATCATCAGGATTGAGGGAAAAATGAATGGAGCAAAGCACAGAGTTCCTTGATGAAAACCTGCTCCAGAGCTCTCAGGACCTAAGACTGGGGTGAATGTTCATCTCCCAACAGGACAACGATCCTAAGCACACAGCCAAGACAATGCAGGAGTGGCTTTGGGACAAGTCTCTGAATGTTCCTGAGTGACCAGCCAGAGCCCGGACTTGAACACAATCGAAAATCTCTGGAGAGACCTGAAAATAGCTGTGCAGCGATGCTCCCCATCCAACATTTGATTTGATTTGAACATGACAGAGCCTGAGAGGATCTGTGAGGCAAGCTTGTAGCGTCATACCCAAGAAGACTCGAGGCTGTAATTTCTGCCAAAGGTTCTTCAACAAAGTACTGAGTAAAGGGTCTGAATACTTATTGTTAGTAGAAAAAATAATATAATTTTCAAAATGTTTGTAGTATACATTAAGAGCTCAGTATTTGAATTATTTATTTTATTCAGTCTTTTTGCTAATCTTTATCAATGGTTCCACAATTTGGGAGGTAACTGTATGTGTTGTGTGGGGGATATAGCCAGAGCACTTACTGTTATAAATGTTTAATGTACACACTTATCGTTAATGCATCTTATCTTAACTAATTCAGTCACAATGCCATTAGGGTTGTCAATAGATCATATTAGCAGAGGTTATGATATAGAGGTCATAAATCAAAAGGATGAGTTGCAAACAAGTCCACAGCCCTAAAGGCCTATACAGAGTATTCAATGGTTTCAAATGTAAAATGTGTCTAGGCCTAGAGGTAGAACTATTACATTTGATCTAAGGTAGTCTAAAAGTATGGAATTGCTTCATCACCTGAGCTGGATCTGCCTCATTGTTTACACTAGCTTCTACAGTATATCCATACAGTCAGATTCCACAGACACTAATTGAGATTCACAGCTACAAAGTCAAATTGGCTACAAAAATGATCTTAATTGAAATCATCTTAATTTAAGGTTAGGGTTAGGCATAAGGTTAGCAGTGCAGTTAAGGTTAGATTTAAAATAAACTTTGATGAAAATAAATGGTAAATATGGGTGGGGTTTATGACTTAGAAGCTAGTCTAGGAGTTAGACATGAATCTGTCTCTCCTGTAGTTATCCTTCCTTGTCGTCTGTACTGGTGTAGGATCTTAATGTGATCACTCTTTTGTTGCTGGGATTTTTTTCTGCATTGCAGGAAAATCAAATCAAATGTTATTTGTCCAATGTCCCGAATAAAACAGGTCTAGTAGACCTTACCATGAAATGTTTTCCTACAAACCCTTAATTAAACAACAATGCGGTTCAAGAAATAGAGTTAAGAAAATATTTACTAAATACACTAAAGTAAAAATTAAATAAAGTGAATATGAGCTTCATGATTTACACAAATTCACTGAAAACACGCAATAACAACGGTTATATTAGCAGGCTATTGCACTTTTCATTAAGCATAATTTTGGACAAATAATAGATTCATGCAACATTATAGACTAAACTTTCAAATCCTGTTAGGCCTACTGTAGGTTTATTTTTCTGCGACAATAGGCTTATTGGTCAAATTAAAATCCTACACCTGTAAATCAACCATATACTGAACAACTAGGATGGCCCATGAATTTAGTTGTAATCAGGCATCAGACAAAACAAATATATAAGGGCGAGATATTGGAGATCACGAGACATGTACTAAATCATTCAAGAGAGGTCAGAAATTGTTTAGTTTAAACATGGAGCTGTAACATAATTGCGGACAGTATCCTATTTAGCCTATTTATAAAGGAGAAATGTATCCCGACAAAAAGCAGATATTGCCATGGCGGACACGTGGGTTTATGTGTTGGGGAAAAAGGGGGACAATTTATTTGAGAACATAACTACACTACAATCCTATTTTCAAACAAAAAAACTCTCCTTTCTCCGCTGCACATGTCAAGACTTCAAAAATCACTAGTCTGTCGCACATATGGGCCAACTTTCTCACCTATTGTAGCTTTGAAAGAAGGCTAACTACTGATATTATCATCAACATTTTTTAAATATTTTAATCGACCGTAGCTTGCCTGGAATCCCGGAAATCTTCCTGAATAGCGTTGGATGCGAAATTAGGAAGCCTAGCGGAAAGCATCTGCAGCAGAATCTGCTTATGTCAGGTGTTCTTCTGTCCACTGCTGTAGTCAAGGCACGGAGCGGTGAGATAGAGGTGGATTGCATCGAAGTCACTCTCTGCCATTGTCATACATTTAAAAAAAAAAATGTTAGCCTCGAAGCATTGGTTATGGATAAATTTGATTATACTGTGTCTCGGTCAAGCCAGTCTAGCTGCACCTAAAAAGGTTTTTCGATGCCCTTCGGGATGCTCGTGCTCCAGGGAGACCATTATCTGTGTCGGGACCTCAAGTGTACCACGGACTATGCCGAATGACATCAACTCACTGTGAGTATTGTCCTCAATTTATTCATCGTCACACATAGTTGAAAGGAAAATACAGTTGTCCTATCACATGGAATGTTGAAAAACGTGCAAGCATGAATTGTGTAATGACATGAAGTTTGTAATGACTTCAGTGTTACAAATGTAGCCTAACCCACTTTTTTTGTGTCAATGATTTCCTCGTTACAGACTATTTAGACAACTGAAGCATATTAATAGGTTAATGCTGGTTTCATATTGTCAACATTATGTCGATCTTCCACCAGGAGCATAGTAAATGGATCCCTCGCAGAAATCACAGAGGCCATGTTCTCCCTCATGCCATCTCTGCAGTTGCTGTACGTAGCCACATAATTTACATTTTCAGCAAGTACCTAAGAATATTTTGTTTTTATAGTAACCTATACATGGATGCAGCAATGCAGGCCTACACCACTAACTGTAAATGCAATTCTGATGAGGCTGTGGTCCTGTATGGCTCAGTTGGTAGAGCATGACGCTTGCTAAATCAGGGCTGTGGTTTGAATTCCTGGTGCTACCCAAACGTACAATGGATGTATGCATGAATAAGTCGCTTTCTGTTAAATGGCATAAATGATTACTATATCAGACAGAGACACATGCAGGGAGTCGTGTCAGACTGAACTGCCTTATTTATGAACAGTATTTCAATGACTTCGATAGTCTGTTTGGTCATTGTGTCTTGCAGATCGAAGGTCCGTCACTCACTAAATGGTCCGTCACTCACTAAATGACTAGATATTATGATGTAGCCATGAAAATGATTACTACAGTAATCATTTCAATTCTTCACTTGAAATCACACACACACTTGCGCGAGTACGAATGCAAGCCCTAACACGCACACAACTCACTGCATCCATGCTGCTAATCATTTTTTTTCTTCATCTTTAATAAGTGTAACATTTGCCTTCTAAATGTTAAAAGTGGAATATGCTATGGAATTTTGGCTAGTATGACCCAAAACGTATCATGTTTTTCTTATTTTCTCAGGCTTCTCAATTCAAATTCATTGACCACCATCAAAGATGATGCATTCTATGGCCTTCCTCATCTTGAATATTTGTGAGTATTTGGTTCAAACTAATTTGGCTTCCTCTCCTCAGTCAACTGTTTTTGCAGAGACTGTATGATTAACAAACATCTGAATTAATCTTCAATGTCTAAACACATTTTAAGGTGGCCTATGGAGCACTAGTGTAATGTGATACCTGTAATTCGCCATGATTTTTTCTTAATTTGTGTCATATAAAAACAAAAGTTGTTAGCTTTAGTAAAATAAGTAACTTGATGTTTTTAAAAGTGAATAACAAGCTCAAAAGACAGCTAGAGTAACATCATTACTCCCTTAATTTATTACATTTGTGATTAACAGATTCATAGAAGGCAACAAGATTGAGACCATCGCCAAAAATGCCCTCAGAGGTCTCCGAGACGTGACTCATTTGTAAGTCTGCTGATACCATTTCTACCGTCTCTATTCTACCCAGGGCTGTAACTGCATATGAAGACACCAAGGTCCGGACCTCTGTAATTGTTTAGAATTAAAAAAATATACAGTACCAGTCAAAAGTTTGGACACACCTACTCATTCAAGGGTTTTTCTTTATTTCTACTATTTTCTACATTGTATAATAATAGTGAAGACATCAAAACAATGAAATAACACATATGGAATCATGTAGTAACCAAAAAAAGTGTTAAACAAATAAAAATATATTGTATATTTTAGATTATTCAGGGTAGCCACCCTTTGCCTTGATGACAGCTTTGCACACTCTTGGCATTCTCTCAACCAAATTCACCTGGAATTAATTTCAAACAATCTTGAAGGAGTTCCCACATATGCTGAGTACTTGTTGGCCGCTGTTCCTTCACTCTGTGGTCCAACTCATCCCAAATCATCTCAATTGGGTTGAGGTCGGGTGATTGGGAAGGCCATGTCATCTGATGCAGCACTCCATCATTCTCCTTCTTGGTCAAATAGCCCTTACACAGCCTGGAGGTGTGTTGGGTCATTGTCCGGTTGAAAAACAAATGATAGTCCCACTAAGCGCAAACCAGATGGGATGGCGTATCGCTGCAGAACGCTGTGGTAGCCATGCTGGTTAAGTGTGCCTTGAATTCTAAATAAATCAGTGACAGTGTCACCAGCAAAGCACCCCCATCACAACTCCTCCTCCATGCTTCACAGTGGGAACCACACATGGGGAGATCATCCATTCACCTGCTCTGCGTCTCACAAAGACTAGTGGTGGAAAAAGAACCAAATTGTCATACTTCATTAAAAGTATCGATACCTTAATGGAAAATTACTCAAGTAAAAGTGAAATACTACTTGAGTAAAAGTCTAAAAGTATTTGGTGCTAAATATAATTGAAAATGTAAATGTAATTAATAAAATATACTTATGTATGAAAAGTGTAAATAATTTCAAATTTCTTATATTAAGCAAAGCAGACGGCACCCTGTCTGGGTACATTACAACACTCAGACATAATCTACAAATTATGCATTTGTGTTTAGTGAGCCTGTCAGATCAGAGGCAGTAGGGATAACCACGTATTATCTTGATAAGTGCGTGAAAGTCCTCAACTGGCAGCTTCATGAAATAGTACCCACAAAACACCAGTCTCAACGTCAACAGTGAAGAGGCGACTCCGGGATGCTGGCCTTCTAGGCAGAGTTCCTCTGTCCAGTGTCTGTGTTCTTTTGCCCATCTTAATCTTTTCTTTTTATTGGCCAGTCTGAGATATGGCCTTTTCTTTGCAACTCTGCCTAGAAGGCCAGCATCCCGGAGTTTCCTCCTCACTGTTGACGTTCAGACTGGTGTTTTGTGGGTACTATTTAATGAAGCTGCCATTTGAGGACTTGTGAGGCGTCTGTTTCTCAAACTAGACCCTCTAATGTACTTGTCCTCTTGCTCAGTTGTGCACCGGGGCCTCCCACTCCTCTTTCTATTCTGGTTAGAGCCAGTTTGCTCTGTTCTGTGATGGGAGTAGTACATAGCGTTGTATGAGATCTTTAGTTTCTTGGCAATTTCTCGTATGGAATAGCCTTCGTTCCTCAGAACAAGAATAGACTGACGAGTTTCAGAAGAAAGGTCTTTGTTTCTAGCCATTTTCTGGCCTGTAATCAAACCCACAAATGATGATGCTCCTGATACTCAACTAGTCTAAAGAAGGACAGTTTTATTACTTCTTTAATCAGCACAACAGTTTTCAGCTGTGCTAATATGATTGAAAAAAGGTTTTCTGATGATCAATTAGCATTTTAAAATGATAACCTTGGATTAGCTAACACAACGTGCCATTGGAACACAGGAGTGATGGTTGCTGATAATCGGCCTCTGTACGCCTATGTAGATATTCCATAAATAAAATCAGCCGTTTCCAGCTACAATAGTAATTTACAACATTAACAATGTCTACACCGCCTTTCTGATCAATTTTATGTTATTTTAATGGACAAAAAATGTGCTTTTCTTTCAAAAACAAGGACATTTCTAAGTGACCCCAAGCTTTGGAACGGTAGTGTATATATAGAGAGAGATTTTTTAGGACCTCAGTCAAGATCTCAACTTACTGCTAAGAGTTAGAATAATAGAATACACAAGGTGCAATTTTGAAACTTAGTTGTGAATTGGCAGTTTTTCTTTTGTTATATGTCACTCACAGACAGTCACTCAATTAGCCCAAGTCAGTTAAAACATTTTTGATTGGTAAATTAGTCTAGTTAGTCTATCCAGCTATATAAAATTGCAGTAATCATGGCCGAATTCCCGACCCGGCCCAGGGGCCCTGACTTCCAGGGGGCCCCCGTTGATTTTGTTAGTCACTCCCACTCAGATATCATATTAGCATGGCATAAGTCATGACAAAATGTGTAGAATTGCAGAAAAAGTGCTTTAAAACTGCAAAAAATTATCCCCATCCAATGACAAAACATTTAGAATTGTAGGAAATTATCTGTAAAACTGCAACCCCCCCAAAATGATTTGTTTACTTTTTGTTCATAAAATACTTTTTCTGCTTACAAATTCCTTTGTACGCATTCAATTATAGTTTTGAATCCTGGTGCTGAGTTAATGTGAGTTAATGTGTTGCGACTTATTCTATAGCTAAATCTCAAACCAAACACTTGGCCACTAAGTCCTTTATTGAGTGGTGTTGTGTTCGATAGTGATCATTCGTGTTTTGGCCAACATTAGCATTGGGACAATGCGCACTCCATGTCCCAATTGCCACTTAGCAATATTCAAACATTCTAAATCCATTTGCGAGAATCGCCTCCTGCGATCTGTCTTGTACCATGACTCACTTGCTATGAAACATGGGTACTGAGAACCTGGGGAAGACACAGACGCATACTCGGATAGACAGTGAGAAAGTTGAAAAAAAAAAAGAATCGGCGTTGGATGCCCACTCAATAAAGAGGCTTCCAAAGGGCGCAGTGGAGCCATCAATGACTCAAGACTAGCATTTTTAGATTGACTCAATTGACTTGTAAGTGCTCGAAGTACTCAAGTGTTTGGTTTGAGATTCAGCCTATATGTTTATAGATCAACTTTTTGCTGACCCCCCAACCCCCCCGTCCAAACCTCACTAAACTCAGACAGACCCTGTCTCTGCCATCTCTTCCATCTTTATTGTCTCTCGATCTCTATTATATTCCATCTTTATAATCTCTACCATCTCTATTTTCTATCATGTCTATCATCTGTACTATTTCTACCATCTCTTCCATTTTTCAATAATTTCTATCGGCGCTATCATTTCACTCTCCCTGATCATCTCTCTGTACCACCTCTGTCATTTCTATCAGATCTATCAATCTCTTATATCTACCATTTCTATTGTCTCTACCATTTCTATCATTTATATTCTCTACTATCTTTATCATCTCAATCCTCCACCCAAGAATCTCTCTCCATGATGACACATTATTTTTCTCACCGTCTCCTGCCGCACTGTCTCTCGCAGGTCGCTGGCTAACAACAACATGAGGGCTTTGCCAAGGGATCTCTTCCACGATCTTGACTCCCTGCTAGAGCTGTGAGTAAGAAACCCAGCTAGCAATCACTTATAGGACCACAGGTTTCAATGAGGCAGCACTGACACTGCACCAAACATCTCTAATTGACAGTTGGCAACCTGCTCTTATTAGGCTTTTAATGAGATTAACAGGAAATGGTTGTTATACTCAGCTACTTCAGTCAGAATGCTGCTTGTGCTTAAAGAGTTAATGGTCAATTTGTGTATATACCTCAATGTTTTGTTTTTAGTAGGTTCAATAATTAAGTGCTTTGTACCGTACACTGGCCAGACAGTGATTTAGAAATGGTGCACAAAATTGTTACTAGGGACAAGCTTAGTCCCGCATGCATACAGGGTGCCATTTTTGTCACAGAACAGAGCACAGATCTGTGAAAAACATTGTAGAGCTCCACATTTATAATATGCAGTGCAATATCATTTGAAAACGTTATTTAATGTTGTGCATAACTGCCAATTGCTCATGCAAAATTTTGCCCATAATGTGTTGTTGTTTTGGCATTTGAAAAGGTGTATGGGATGTTACGCCTGGTCCATAGACAACCTTCAGCCCCTTTCCCCTAGGTCCATCTGAAGAGAGATTGGATAGGTGAAATCAACATGATGTTTCATCAAATCTGAAAACCCACAAGGGGCTAAGGAAAGGGACTAGGGGTTGTTTTGAAAAAAGTGTTAGAGTTAGGTTTAATCTGATTTTAGGGAAGTAGATAAAGGGCTTCATTGCCACAATCCCAAACTATCCCTTTAATTGGTGTCCAGGAAACTAGCCCCTAGAGTCCAGACATTATTTTCTTGCAGTGTGAGGATACTGGATGGTATACATGTTCCCCATTATTTTAACTCTGAATGCCCTAAGCTTTGCCTTTTACTAAGTAATCACATTCTATCTTTTGGTGGATTTGTTTATGTTACTGCATCCATCCTCTGTCACATGTTAGGGATTTGAGAGGCAACATATTTCAGTGTGACTGCGAGAACAAGTGGCTGATGATGTGGCTGAAAAACACCAACGCTACCGTATCGGATGTCAACTGCGCAGGTCCCATAGAAATGAAGGGCAAACGCCTGAATGACCTTCCCATCCCGCCAGACGAGTGTATCTCCACGGGTAATTTAACCAGTCAAACATAAATGTCACACCCAACAAATGTATATTATTTCTCCTTTTAAGAATTATAATTTTGGTGTGTGTGTTGAGGGGGAATCAAATATACAGTTATGCATTTTATTTATAGGCACACTTGCCATCTGTGTGATACTGTAATAATACTACACATATACTGTAGTAGCTCTACATACTATGAACCATGTTTGATTTACATATTGTGATACACAAAGGTTTCATGACACACAGTCCTTTCACACCATATGTGTTGTCTGTTCAGCAGTTGATCAGATTTCTTGTAACAACACAAATACCTTTTTAACTCTTACATGGTAAAATACATTTTACTTTCTGTAATAATGTATTGGACATCATCAGTACTTTGCTGTTGAATAATTAACAAAAAATGACCAATATGGACAATGGGGGCTTTAATTCTTCAAATTCAAGTTATATTTAATTACTAATTTGTTGTAGCTTAATTAGAGAGTTGCCAGATTATTGTGGCCTTGTGTGGACATCAGGTTCTCCTCTGTACACATTTTTGTGTTGTGTTCATCATGTTGTGTTCCTTTTCTGCCCCACAGACTTTGTCCGTCATCAGTCCATTCCAACCCAGGCTTTGTCGGCTGACATTTTCTCCCATAAGGAGGACATTTATGTGGCGATGGCTGACCCCAATTACAACAGCTGTGTGGTCATGGAATGGGACCACATTGAAATGAATTTCAGGCCTTTCGATAACATCACAGGTTTGATTTCTTTTCGTGTTTGTTTAAAAAATAAAATAAAAGTTTATTGATTGTAGGCCTATCCTTGTTGTTTAGTTAAATATACTAGAAATCTCACCGTCCATTTTTTTTGTTTTTCAGTTGTACCATACACTGAGTTTACAAAACATTTTCATGCTCTTTCCATGACATAGACTGACCAGGTGAATCCAGGTGAAATCTATGAACCCTTATTGATATCACCTGTTAAATCCACGTCAATTAGTGTAGATGAAGGGGAGGAGACAAGTTAAAGAAGATTGTTAAGCCTTGACACAATTGAGACATGGATTGTGTATGTGTACCATTCAGGGGGTAAATGGGCAAGACAAAATATTTAAGTGCCTTTGAAAGGGGTATTGTAGTAGGTGCAAGGCACTCCGGTTTGAGTGTACCAAGAACTGCAACGCTGCTGGGTTTTTCACACTCAACAGTTTCCCGTGTGTATCAAGAATGGTTCACCACCCAAAGGACATCCAGCCAACTTGACACAACTATGGGAGGCATTGGAGTCAACATGCGCCAGCTTCCCTGTGGAATGCTTTCGACACCTTGTAGTCCATGCCCCTACAAATTGAATTTAGGCCCCAACGAATTACGGAAAAGGAGGGTACAACTCAATATTTTTTCATTTGTAAAAACGTTTTAAATTTTATTTAACCAGGCAAGTCAGTTAAGAACAAATTCTTATTTACAATGACGGCCTACCCCGGGCAAACCTGGACGACACCCTATGGGACTCCCCAATCACGGCCGGATGTGATGCAGTCTGGATTTGAACCAGAGACTGTAGTGATACCTCTTGCACAGAGATGCAGTGCCTTAGACCGCTGCGCAACTCTGGAGCAAATATTAGGAAGGTGTTCCTAATGTTTTTTACACTCAGTTTACATTTGTTGTTCCACACACAATTCAATAGAAATCACAAATTTGACTGGCCAGGACCTTAATACAACTTATCTAGTGTGAATGTATATTGAGAAACATTCTTTTCAAGTTGAAGTTTTTATTACACTCATATAGCAGTCAATATAAACTGAAATACAATCAGCATACAAAATATTAAGATAAGAGTAACAAAATAAAAAGTAAATACATTTGATAAAAAATGTCCTGCATCTTAAAGCGGCTCCTTAATCAATGAGCAGAAATATAGGGTGGTTGACCTCTTGTACTGTTCAGTTCTAGACTTTGGTATAGTCAGTTGGTTTTGGCTGCGGGTGTTCCTGCCTGTCACTGTTTCGTCAGGGGGTAGCCAGTCTTTGAATTTAGATTTTAGGAGGCTGACAGCGAAATCCTTGCAGAGTTGTGTCGTTATTTCATCGCAAGTGCCTCAGTATAACGGGAGTATCAATCCTAGGATGGTGTAGCATGCTCTTTTCTGAATAATTTCCAGGTCATCAGACTGGGCCTGGGTCAGTGAGCTATTCCATCACATGAGTAGTGGTAGAGCTTATAGGACTTGATAATTTGACTATATTTTATTTCATTTTGTTCTCATTCATAATTTCACTATTACTAATTATTTAAATATTACTCCAGGAAAGTCTGTTGTTGGATGCAAGTCTGTTCTGATTGACAACCACGTCTTGGTAATCGTGACTCAGCTCTTTGGCGGATCCCACATCTACAAGTTTGATGATCAGCAAAACAAGTTCACCAAGTTCCAAACCATTGAGGTCTTCAACATCTCCAAACCCAATGACATTGAGGTGTTCCAAATAGCCGGCGAGTGGTACTTCATCATTGTGGACAGCTCCAAGGCAGGCCTATCTACTCTGTACAAGTGGAACGACCAAACGGACCGGAACGAGACCGGTTTCTACTCCTACCAGTTCCTCCACGAGTGGTTCCGAGATACGGACGCCGAGTTCGTCGAGCTAGACGGGAAGTCCCACCTCATCTTGGCCAGTCGCTCTCAGGCGCCTGTCATTTACCTCTGGAACAAGAGCAGCCAGAAGTTCCAGCTGCACAACGAAATCCCAAATGTTGACGACGTGGTGGCGGTCAAAGCCTTCCGGGTGGACGAGGAGCTCTACCTGGCCATGACGTGCTACATCGGTGACTCCAAAGTCCTCAAGTGGACCAGCAAGCAGTTCACTGAGGTGCAGGCCCTGCCTTCTCGTGGCGCCATGGTCCTCCAGCCGTTTTCATTCAAGGACAGGCACTACTTGGCCCTGGGAAGTGATTACTCCTTCACACAGATCTACTTGTGGGATGAGGAGATCAAAATGTTCTCTAAGTTCAAGGATATCTATGTGCAGTCTCCACGTTCTTTCAATGTGGTGTCCACTGACCGGCGTAATTTTTTATTTTCCTCCAGCTTCAAAGGGAAAACTATGGTCTTTGAGCATGTTATTGTCGACATAAGCCTGTGAAACTAGAAAGCTTTTATTTGTGCCTAACACCATCAAATGATTGTTTCTGACACATTTATACCCCTGGCCATGAGTAGTAAATTATTTATTTATTTCATGAAAGATGAATATAGTGTTTTAAATTAGTCTTTTTCATTTGCAATGAACTATGGTTTAGACAGTCTCTGCAAAACTATGAATTTCTCTTTGTTTACGTTTGTTAACATTTTGTTATTGAATGTAATGATAGATTGGTAAAATGATTGTTAAGTTTGAAACCAAAATAATCATATTAAAGCAATGACAATATGTGAAATGTAACCCGCATGCTGAACAATTGGCTGCCAATACCTGCAATGGTCTTGTACAGTGACTTATCAGGGATATGATTATAGCAACTGCACAGTATTTACAGCTAGCTGTTAAACATTAACAACTATTATACCTTTACTGAACATAATGAATAACGGAACTGAAATTGATGATGGCCAGCTATATGGTGGAACAGTGCCTGGCTAATAGCAAAACAGAATGTCAATAATGTAGTATTAATTCCTATGCAAGATAATGATACATATCTTTCTGTATATTTAATGCTGTACTTTATTATTATGCTTTATTATATGCTGTACTACATTAGTACAGTTAGCTAGAACTTCATTTATATAATACACATATATTCCTTGTCTTTAGTGTCATGACCTTGCTGCCTTTACCTTCAACATGTTAACTATGCCCTACTACAGTATGTTACCTCTGTACAATGTTGATGTTCTGAACAAATGGTGTTTTCAGCCACATCTATCTATGTACTGTATATAAGTTAGACATAAAGAACATTAATTGAATGTAGATTCCATTTGGCTTTAAGAAGATCCTCGTGAAATAATTGTTCTCCATTTATTATTTAACATTTGTGGATTTAAAATGCAATAGAATTAAAGCATCTGACAGGAAATATACTGCACTGTTGTTTTTGTTCCCATTATTCTGTACAGCATACCTAGCACATACAAATGCTGAGAATTTGTCTGTGTGGCAATGATAAAGTGCCTAAGATGGCAAAGTTAAGATGTGTAGCCTTCTCAGCACTGAGCCTTTGTGACAGATTTATCTCTGGCTTGCAAGAATAGAGGACATCAGTGCATCGGTAGGCTACATGTATTAGCTAGTGTTATGAGAATAAGAGAAATTGTAATGTGTGGGGAAATTTCCAAACCACTTCCATTCCTTGATTAGTTGTCAATCAATGTTGTAATAGGAGGGCAAGTAGGCCTATGCTGTTATATTTCTTTCTTTGTGAAACAACAACACATTGTCAATATTCTTTGAATAAATTAACAAGGGCTATGAGCATCACTTGATTCTGTAGGATATAGCCTATAAGCCTACGCATTTACCTCAAGATGAGTGTGATAAGTGCACCACCCTATGTTTAAGACCCGACATTGCAGGGCATTGAGGCAAAAGGAAAACACAATATTTCGTATACAAATGCATTAAAATGTACTTTCCATGTCGGCATATTTGCATAACAAAGAAGACACAGATCACACTGAAAGGTCAGTCATATTCATATTAATGACCCTGATAGCTGCTCGACCCTGATAGCTGCTCAACTCTGCTGACGTTTCACACGCACGCATGCACGCAATTGACAGACAGACGGAAGTGAGGTAGACTGAAATAGCATGTCTTCCTATGCAGAATAAATACAGTGATGCTTCCCTCCTGATACTGACTGTACCGTCAAGCTTGATAAACGACAACATTGAAAGGCTGTCATAAAACAAACGAGATGAATTACTCAAGAAGAAGCGAAAGCGATTGGCAGGGTTTGGTCAGCGAGGTGAGTTTATTCAATATGCCACTGCCTCCATGTCAAACTTAATCCCAATCCCAATACATCGGCTCACAGCTGTCAGTATCTTTATCACGTTTGAAATAAATGTGGCTACAGTATCTCGTTTTTTTAAAACACTTCCTATAGTTTAAATGTTCATGTTTGTCGGGTAGCCTATTTAATCTACAACGCAGTTGCATATTTCAAATTCAACATGCTAGCCTACAACAAACTAGAACTGCATACAGGGTATTTTATTTCTAAAACAGATCCGCTACGTCGTTTCTTTTGATAAATATGACGGCTTGAACATGGAATGAGAGACAACATTTTGACGCATGTTCATTTTAAATGGAAATGGATTAACCTTGGTTTAATGCGATTATAAAATCGTCCTCGTTTGTTAGGAGGGAGGGAGGGAAGACTGTCTAGTACTGCACTAATAAACATCTAAATGTTTTCAATAAAGTCCATTACATGTTTTCCTGCTACGGACATAGTCTTCCTTGTGGGCATAGGCTATATGCTATCCCCGATAACATTTGTAAGCATAAGGAAGTACATTTTGAGAAGAATCCAGACAAATGTTTTCACACGGTGTTTGTACTGTTGGCCTACAGTACATTCTAAGCTTATTTACAGAAGCTTTTGTTAACAATTAGGTTAAGGTTAGTCAGTCAAAAAGCACACAGGCGCAGAACAGGAATGTGACAGCTATATAAAGCATTATATAAACTATTCCAATCTTTATTTTGGTCATGTATTCATTGGGTGTGAATAATAGTAGAGAATGATTTATTTAATATTGTATTTCTTTCATCACATTCCCAATGGGTCAGAAGTTTATATACACTCAATTCATATTTGGTAGCATTGCCTTTAAATTGTTTCACTTGGGTCAAATGTTTCAGGTAGCCTTCCACAAGCTTCCCACAATAAGTTGGCTGAATTTTGGCCCATTCCTCCTAACAGAGCTGGTGTAACTGAGTCAGGTTTGTAGACCTCCTTGCTCGCACACGCTTTTTCAGTTCTGCTCACAAATCTTCTATGGGATTGAGGTCAGGGCTTTGTGATGGCCACTCCAATACCTTGACTTTGTTGTCATTAAGCCATTTTGCCACAACTTTGGAAGTATGCTTGGTGTCATTGTCCATTTGGAAGACCCATTTGCGACCAAGTTTTAACTTCCTGACTGATGTCTTGAGGTGTTGCTTCAATGTATCCACATCATTTCCCTTCTTCCCTCTTCATGATGCCATCTATTTTGAAGTGCACCAGTCCCTCCTGCTGTAAGCACCACCACAACATGATGCTGCCACCCCTGTGCTTCACGGTTGGGGTGGTGTTCTTCGGCTTGCAATCATCCCCCTTTTTCCTCCAAACATAACGATGGTCATTTGCTTCATCAGACCAGAGGACATTTCTCCAAAAAGTACAATCTTTGTCCCAATGTGCAGTTGCAAACCGTAGTCTGGTTTTTTTATGGTGGTTTTGGAGCAGTGGCTTCTTCCTTGCCTTTCCGGTTACGTCAATATTAGGACTTGTTTTACTGTGGATATAGATACTTTTGTACCGGCATCTTCACAAGGTCTTTTGCTGTTGTTCTGGGATTGATTTGCACTTCTCACACCAAAGTACATTAATTTCTACTTGCATACTATTGTTTGTACAGATGAACCTTCAGACATTTGGAAATTGCTCCCGAGGATGAACCAGACTTGTGGAGGTCTACCATTTTCTTTCTGAGGTCTTGGCTGATTTCTTTAGATTTTCCCATGATGTCAAGCAGAGGCAGGCCTTGAAATACATCCACAGGTACACCCCCAAATGACTCAAATGATGTCAATTAGCCTATCAGAAGCTTCAAAAGCCATGACATCATTTTCTGGAATTTTCCAAGCTGTTTAAAGACACAGTCAACTTAGTGTATGTAAACATCTGACCCACTGGAATTGTGATACAGTTACTTATAAATTAAATAATCTGTCTGTAAACAATTGTTGGAAAAATTACTTGTGTCATGCACAAAGTAGATGTCCTAACCGACTTGCCATAACTAGTTTGTTAACAAGAAATTTGTGGAGTGGTTGAAAAACGAGTTTTAATGACTCCAACCTGAGCGTATGTAAACTTCTGACTTCAACTGTAGATGTAACAAATAGGTAACACATTACTAAATTGGGAGCCAGAGATAAATATAGTCTAACCAGAAAACCTGTTCAGCCCTACTTTAAGAAAATATCTGTGACTTTGAAAGAGGGGTCTCAAAGGAGCATAGAGGGTTTAAAGTGCGTGTGTGTGTGTATGCATGCGCGTGCCTCAGGCATGAGATTTCAACCAAATTGAACCATTATGGGAGATTCTGGACCAGCGCCTAAGACGGCGTTTTCCACCACCATCAACAAAACACCAAATTGTGGAAAAATTGGGGGTGGGGACAAAATAAATGCACTATGCCATAGATGCACATGGCGCACGATGGTTTGGATTCCGCGTAATAGGCTAAGTTTCTCTATCTGCATGTGTGTCTCCCGCCGTCTGTGTGTCCTTGTTTCACGCGTCACCTGCCTCGCAAGTGCGATGGTCAGGTGCATACATGAATGATGCAGGTTAAACAGCGGCAAGGAAGCGAGAAAGCTAACGTTAAGTGAACCTTCAGCTCTGCCTGGAAAATGTACATTCCAGGACTCGAGGCTCACCAAAGACATTTACAAAGACTGGCTTGTTAAAGATCATCCATATGGCCCGATGAAGAGCCTGCCGCAAATCAATAAAAGTGGGTGAAGCAGCTGTGACGAGCCATGCTGCTGGAGCATCACACATGACGGCACTGCACAAGTTAAAAACAGGTGGGTCCTACCCCTGGTAACATGTAGAAAGGAATACAACAACCATAGTTAGTTACTAACGTTAATTAGTTAGCTAGATTATTCCATCTCTTCGCAGTTGGGCAAATTTAACTTTAACGTTACAGAATTTTTCGGTAAAATTAACGTTTGCTATGTTGTTGTTAGCTAACGTTATCTAGATGTCAGTCAGTTCTCCCACAAAATCACACCTGTCAATATAGTGCTAGCTAGCTAACGTTAGCCAACTTGAGACAAGCAGAGCTAGACAGTGAACATTTCAAATTAATGACAGTTTGCTGACATTGACTGAAAGTTTACATTTATTTAAAGGACGTTAACTAGAGTTGTTAGTGAAAACATTTCATGACTAATGCTAGTTAACGTTAACCAGCTAGCTAGTCATTCATCAGACTTGGACACTTATTTTCTTACAGTTCCCACTCTATTGAACTAAGTGGAAAAGTAATCGTCATCTACATCACCACCAAGACAATCTTCTACAACTACTACCACATTCACCACCTCCTCAAGACAGTCTGTCATAACTGGCGTTCCCAAAGAGGACACATTGCGGGCTGAGACGTTATGGTGTCTGAATATGATGGAGTCTTACTACTCTTTCCACTCTAGTGAACGCACAGGTGAGTGGTATGGTTTATAAACTGTCACATGTAACATTAAATTATTTTTAGGAACATGTTTGTTTTCATATTCTCTCTCTGACACACACACACACAGGCTAGATGCAGAAATAAGTGTTTGATTTCAATCTTTTTTTCTAACTTTTAGGTGCTGTTCTTAGTGATGTTCCCAGACAGTGCACTAGCCCAGACCTTTGCATGCGGGGCAACAAAGACCAGCTATGTGTGCAGAGATGGCTTGGCTCCTCATTTCAGGCATTTATTGTCTAAAAAATGGTCTGCTGAGGAGGAGGACTATGTACTTCTCTTTGAGAGCTTTAACAGAAAGGCACAGTCAAAGCAGTGTGACTCACGCCCGTTTATGGGATAAGGACAAAGTCGTGACAAGAATTTATGATTCTAAATTCATGGGACATGCGACTGCTTTGGACCTTAAAGCTGTTTATGAGAAGAGCACCGAAGATCTACCAAAGAAAAACATGCTTCAGAATCAGATCTCCATGGGTGGACCAAATGTAATTTGGCCGTTTTACTCATAGGTTGAGAAGTCCCTCCTTGATGCTATTTACCAACTTCTGAAGGATACTCCAGCCCGCAGGGAGGACTACTTTAACGTAATTAGATCATCAGATCCCCCAATGCCACTTAGGTTTTGCAAGACACAGTGGGTTGAAAATGCGCCCGTGCTTGAACGAGCTTTAGAGTTTTTACCCCATATGGCAACATGTGAAGGCTGTAGATCTAGGCATAATCCAGGCACAAAGTCCTTTGAGGTGATTCAGGAGGCTGTTAAGGACCCTCTCTTGAAAGCAACATTTTATTTTATCTTGTCAGTGAGCAAAGAAGGGACACCATTCCTCACACGCTACCAGACCGATAAGCCCATGGTGCCATTGTTCAAGCTGCTTAAGAGCTTGATAAGCAGATTCATTAAGCCAGACCTCATGAAAGAAGTGAAGACCCCTCAAACTTATTGATGTCGAGGTGAGCCAGTCATCCAATCACATCGACTCCTCACAGGTAGACTTGGGCTTTGTTACTTGAAGAATTATGAGAGACTTGTCCGCATTGATTTTTTTTTTGTTGCCCGAGAACATTGATGGACTTCAAAATCGCTTGCAGGAAGTGTATGCTCACAACTGTTAACAAACTCATTGAGAAATCCCCATTGAAGTACTCTCTGGTCTCGCATCTTTCTTTGATCCAAGGGAAATGGCAGGCACAAATGGAAAGATGCTGTCTACAGAAAAATCGAAGATGGCCCTGACTTGCCTTGTAAATGGTCAACGAGAGGAAGAAGATTGTCATAACATCATTCAACAATACTCACATTTTATTGATGACATTGTCCACACATTTTTACATGAGTATATGCCAAAGGACAGAGTTCAGAAATCCTTGGAGACTTTGCCGCCAACTTCTCTTACTGTCACATGGGCAAGCCTCCGTAGAGCACGGATTCTCCATCAATCGGAAGATTGAAGTGGAGAACTTGAAGATTCATACGTAGCACAGAGATGTGTAGTTGACCACATAAGAGCTGTGGGTGGCATAATAATGTGTGCATTGACAGATCTCTGCTGATGTCAGTGGCATCTGCAAGGCAGAGGTATGTGACACATCAAGAAGAAGAGAGTAACGGAGAAGAATGGATGAGAAAAAAACAGAGACCTAATAGATTAACTTAAAGGGAAGAAAAAGACTGACAAATGCACTTGAGACCTCAGCAGACAAATTTGCCCTAAAAGCGGAGAGCACAGGCAATCTCACTCTTATTGCCAAGTCCAATAGCCTGAGAAGGGGTGCTAAAGACGAGTGCTGAAATAGAAACACTACTCAACAAAAAAGTGAATGTCCTAAAAGTGAAAGACTGGGGGAAAAAAAGGTCATGTTTTTGCTCTGCGACATGTTTCGTGTTAAGCTGGTGGTAATGAAATAAACAAGGAGTTACTTAGCTCTTCAACTCGTAAATAAGTCTGTCTTTATTACTCATTATACACAATATATTGTTTTGCTTTGTTAGAGAAGGCAAGAGACCACGTAGTCTGCCGTCACTGTAACACAGCAAAATTGAGAAGTGTTCACACATTCAAGCCTCTCTCTCTCTTTAATTGTCTGTGAGCTTCTGTAAAGCCTGCTAGTTCTCATTATAATAATTCTCAGTGTTGTAACTGTAATTAACCTTGATCCATGTCTCAAACTATGCCATGCTGGGTCCTTGAATTGGGCCTGGAAAGGACTTAAAGTCCTTGAATTTGATGTTTAAGAAGGTGTGGGGACCCTGGTTGGTGTTTCCATTATTTTGGCAGTTAGCTGTACAGTGTGTCCTGCTTATAGAAGTTTAATATGTCCCACACAGTGATCTCATCATGCAGGCAAGTTGCCTTTTTTACAGTATGTCTGATCTGCTTGCACAAGATGACAATGTGTGTTCGTGTCATGTGTACAGTTCCTGGTGTGTAAGCGCAAGTTGGAGAGCAAGAAGGAGGCCCTCCTGATTCTGTCCAAGGAGCTGGATACCTGTCAACAGGAGAGAGACCAATACCAGCTGATGGCCAACCAGCTCCGAGAACGCCACCAGGGACTCAAGAAGAAGTACAGGGAACTCATAGTGAGTCTACACCCTCGGAATAGGGTGATTTTGGATCAGTTACATTTTCAGGATTAGGGGAGGGGAATCTGATCCCAGATCTGTACCTAGGGGGGAAACTTCACCCCGGAGCCACTACTTCACACTACGACTCCACAACTGCTCCTCACATTGCTACAATACCTTACTACTGCCTATCTCACACGAGGGACATTAAAGGCCTCATTCAATCAAAAGTTGTATTACCGAGTTCTAATAATTCAAAGTGACACTTCCGGTATCACAAGAAATAAGAAGATCAAGTTTGATTTGTTACATGCTTCCTAAACAACAGGTGTAGACTCAGTGGCATGCTTACTTATGGACCCTTCCAACAATGCAGAGAGGAAAAAGAGAAATAATAGAAAAATAATAACACAAGGGATTGAGTGTACACATTGAGTGTATTGATAACTTGGCTATATACACAGGGTACCAGTACTGAGTCGATGTGCAGGGCTACGAAGTAGTTGATGTAGATATGTACATATAGGTAGGGATAAAGTTACTAGTCAACAGGATATATAATAAACAGTAACAGCCGTGTATGTGATGAGTCAATGCTGATAGCCTGGGTAGCTTAACTATTTACAGTGCCTTGCGAAAGTATTCGGCCCCCTTGAACTTTGCGACCTTTTGCCACATTTCAGGCTTCAAACATAAAGATATAAAACTGTATTTTTTTGTGAAGAATCAACAACAAGTGGGACACAATCATGAAGTGGAACGAAATTTATTGGATATTTCAAACTTTTTTAACAAATCAAAAACTGAAAAATTGGGCGTGCAAAATTATTCAGCCCCCTTAAGTTAATACTTTGTAGCGCCACCTTTTGCTGCGATTACAGCTGTAAGTCGCTTGGGGTATGTCTATCAGTTTTGCACATCGAGAGACTGACATTTTTTTCCCATTCCTCCTTGCAAAACAGCTCGAGCTCAGTGAGGTTGGATGGAGAGCATTTGTGAACAGCAGTTTTCAGTTCTTTCCACAGATTCTCGATTGGATTCAGGTCTGGACTTTGACTTGGCCATTCTAACACCTGGATATGTTTATTTTTGAACCATTCCATTGTAGATTTTGCTTTATGTTTTGGATCATTGTCTTGTTGGAAGACAAATCTCCGTCCCAGTCTCAGGTCTTTTGCAGACTCCATCAGGTTTTCTTCCAGAATGGTCCTGTATTTGGCTCCATCCATCTTCCCATCAATTTTAACCATCTTCCCTGTCCCTGCTGAAGAAAAGCAGGCCCAAACCATGATGCTGCCACCACCATGTTTGACAGTGGGGATGATGTGTTCAGGGTGATGAGCTGTGTTGCTTTTACGCCAAACATAACGTTTTGCATTGTTGCCAAAAAGTTCAATTTTGGTTTCATCTGACCAGAGCACCTTCTTCCACATGTTTGGTGTGTCTCCCAGGTGGCTTGTGGCAAACTTTAAACAACACTTTTTATGGATATCTTTAAGAAATGGCTTTCTTCTTGCCACTCTTCCATAAAGGCCAGATTTGTGCAATATACGACTGATTGTTGTCCTATGGACAGAGTCTCCCACCTCAGCTGTAGATCTCTGCAGTTCATCCAGAGTGATCATGGGCCTCTTGGCTGCATCTCTGATCAGTCTTCTCCTTGTATAAGCTGAAAGTTTAGAGGGACGGCCAGGTCTTGGTAGATTTGCAGTGGTCTGATACTCCTTCCATTTCAATATTATCGCTTGCACAGTGCTCCTTGGGATGTTTAAAGCTTGGGAAATCTTTTTGTATCCAAATCCGGCTTTAAACTTCTTCACAACAGTATCTCGGACCTGCCTGGTGTGTTCCTTGTTCTTCATGATGCTCTCTGCGCTTTTAACGGACCTCTGAGACTATCACAGTGCAGGTGCATTTATACGGAAACTTGATTACACACAGGTGGATTGTATTTATCATCATTAGTCATTTAGGTCAACATTGGATCATTCAGAGATCCTCACTGAACTTCTGGAGAGAGTTTGCTGCACTGAAAGTAAAGGGGCTGAATAATTTTGCACGCCCAATTTTTCAGTTTTTGATTTGTTAAAAAAGTTTGAAATATCCAATAAATGTTGTTCCACTTCATGATTGTGTCCCACTTGATGTTGATTCTTCACAAAAAAATACAGTTTTATATCTTTATGTTTGAAGCCTGAATTGTGGCAAAGTTCAAGGGGGCCGAATACTTTCGCAAGGCACTGTAACTAGCTTTTTAGCAGGGTATGGCGCTACAAGCTTGACACCTGTATTTGGAGAGTTTCTCCCATTCTTCTCTGCAGATCTTCTCAAGCTCTCAGTTTGGATGGAGAGTGTCACTGCACATCTATTTTCAGGTCTCTCCAGAGATGTAAGATCAGGTTCAAGTCCGGGCTCTGGCTGCACCACTCAAGGATATTGACACTTGTCCCGAAGCCACTTCTGCGTTGTCTTGGCTGTGTGGTTAGGGTTGTTGTCCTGTTGGAAGGTGAACCTTCGCCCCAGTCTAAGGTCCTGAGCGCTCTGGAGTAGTAATTTTTCGTCAAGGATCTTTCTGTAATTTTCTCCGTTCATCCTTCCCTCGATCCTGACTAGTCTCCCAGTCCCTGCCACTGAAAAACATAATAATGATGCTGCCAACACCATGCTTCACCGTAAGGATGGTATTGGCCAGGTGATGAGTGGTGCCTGGTTTCCTCCAGATGTGACGCTTGGCATTCAGGCCGAAGCGTTGGATCTAAGTTTCATCAGACCAGAGAATCTGTGTCTCATGGTCTGAGAATCCTTTAGGTGCCTTTTAATGAACTCCAAGTGGGCTGTCATGTGCCTTTTTACTGAGGAGTGGCTTCCGTCTGGCCACTACCATAAAGGCCTGATTTGCGGAGTGCTGCAGAAATGGTTGTCTTTCTGGAAGGTTCTCCCATCTCCACAGAGGAACTTTGGACCATCAGATTCTAGGTCACCTCCCTGACCGAGGCCCTTATCCCCCGATTGCTCAGTTTGGCCGGGCGGCCAGCTCTAGGAAGTGTCTTAAGTTAAAAACCACTATTTCATTTAAGTGTGATTGAGGCCGCTATGTTCTTTTTTGTAACATTTTTTTTTATTTAACATTTATTTAACTAGGCTAGTCTGTAAATAAGAATTTGTTCTTTACTATGACGGCCTACCCCGGCTAAACCCTAACGACACTGGGCCAATTGTGCGCCGCCCAATGGGACTCCCAATCACGGTCGGTTGTGTTACAGCCTGGAATCAAACCAGGGTCTGTAACGACTGTTTTAGCACTGAGATGCAGTTCCTTAGACTGCTGCGCCACTCTTGGGGCTGAAGAATATTTTTGGTACCCTTCCCCAGATTTGTGCCTTGACACAATCTTGTCTCAGAGCTCTAAGGACAATTCCTTTCGATCTCATGGTTTGGTTTTTGCTCTGTCTGTGGGACATTATATAGACAGGTGTGTGCCCTTCCAAATCATGTCCAATCATTTGGATTTACCACAGTTGGGCTCCCATTAAGTTGAAACATCTGAAGGATGATCAATGGAAACAGGATGCACCTGAGCAAAATTGAGTCTTGTAGCAAAGGATCTGAATACTTATGTAAATAAGGTATTTCTTAAATGTAATACATTTAAAAAATAAAAAAAACTGTATTCTCTTTGTTTATTATGGGGCTTTGTGTGTAGATTGAGGGAAAACAATTATTTAATTAATTTTAGTAATGTAATGTAACGAAATGTGGGAATAAAGGAAGGGATCTGAATACTTTCCGAATGCACTGTATAGTACTTTATTTCTTTACATTTTCATAATTTATTAACCATAGTCATATCAATCATACAATTGTATCTTGACTTCTGGTAAGTGATCTGTCCTCACTATCTATTTTTTTTCTTCTGCATTCTAGGATGGAGACTCCAGTCTACCACCTGAAAAACGAAATCAAGTAAGTCGACATCAATAGACGCCATGGCGTCAAAATATTTTCTTACTATTTGTAGTAGCGTGGCAGTCTAAATGTGTCGACTGAAAAGTAAATGATAAACCGTGTCAAATTGGATGACCGAGGTAACGGTTTGCATTATGACTGTACTGTACTGATATAACACCCTTGGCCAGCAACTTCCCTATGTCGAGGACGTTATAGTATGCTAGACTACACAGCAAATTTGCGGGTGTTAAAATCTCTGTGATGAGGTAAGTGTTGTCATTGTAATATCTGAATGTTGATTCTAGTGGGGTTAACAGTGGGATCGAAATTGACACCATATGCTGTGAGTAAATTAAGTGTTGTTTGAATCATAGTGGAATCAACACCAGTTGGTGTTACTCGACTGTGTTGCGTTAATTTCCATGAAAAAGACGTGGGAGGGGCCTCATCATATTTCCCAGCATTCTTTGTTGCAGGTTGCTTTTTAGAATTGTTTATTTTAATATGTATGTTACTGAATTAATTCATTGATCTTATGCCACACAAAGATAAATAAAAATTGGATTTGTTTAAAAAATATGTTAAGTGGTTGGACTTATTTCACCCGTTATTGAGATGGTCGATCCAGTTTAGATGTTTAGGTAGTCTTATTTATCAATCTCCCTACCTGGGCAGTTATTCTATCTGCAGATGCGGGTGATTAGAAGTTCAGACTGTTGTATATCCTAAATGGATTCCAATAGGAATTATATAACACTATGCAAGCCAGTAGAATATTACTTGCCGATGTAGCCTACAAACCAGGAGTTTTAGACCACTGTGTTAGGGTAAAACTAGGCTGTCAAAGTATGGTGTTAGGTTCTTATTTTTCAGAGTAAATAACTCAAGAACACTAGAGAAGCTTTAATTAAGCTTTAACCAAGTTTAATCATTCCCAAAGGTTCTGCACAGCTGAAATCAGACAGCAAACATTTCAGACATCACAGTTTATATACATCCTACTTAAGACACTCCACAGGAAAGAAGGTAGCCAGATACTAACCCTGATTACTCCCTTAAGGGGAACTGACCTCACCCCTCACCTCCTGATCCACAGATGTCCATCTGTCTTCCCTATATCAACACATCGCTCTCCTCTCCTACATCAAACACATTCCAAAGCCTTCTGTCTTTCTTTAGAGAACCATTAACTTCTAACATAGGAAATGAAAGAGACTATCATTCATTTACTACCTCAATGATCAAAGTTTAGCCGATTCCAACAATGGTATTGTCAAGAATGTTATGTATTCTCATAAATAATTTCATTTTTATTATAAAATATGACCTTACGCACTAACTTAGTGAAGGCTACAGGACTGAAAACCATCGAATGCAACAATCATGTCTCTGTCACTAGAAAAGGCCGTCATGGGTGCAACAGGTACCTCTAAAATTCACTCGAAAGGCACTCCGAGAAATAAATATGCCAAAGGCTTTATGTTAACACCCCAAAAATAGTTACTGAAAGTCCACAGGTGTAAATTCCATAAGACTATTAGAGCTGATGCTGTTACATTTTCTTAGTGTGCATTTATCAGCAACATTCTGATGGGTCACATACACATTTAAGAAAGTGTTACATTTAACACTGTTAAAATTCTGATCTCACATTTGCTGTGTAGATGTGAAAGAACAGTATACAGTTGAAGTCTGAGGTTTATATTCACTTAGGTTGAAGTCCATTAAAACTAATTTTTCCAACCACTCCACAAATGTATTGTTAACAACCTGTAGTTTTGGCAAGTCGGTTAGGACATCTACTTTGTGCATGACACAAGTAATTTTTCCAACAATTGTTTACAGACAAATTTCACTTCACATAATTCACTATCACAATTCCAGTGGGTCAGATGTTAACATGCACTAATTTGACAGCTTGAAAAATTTCAGAAAATGATGTCATGGTTTTAGAAGCTTCTGATAGACTAATTGACATCATTTGAGTCAATTGGAGGCATACCTGTGGATGTATTTGGATGTATTTCAAGGCCTTCAAAATCAAACTCACTCGCTTGACATCATGGGAAAATCAAAAGAAATCAGCCAAGACCTCAGAAAGAAAATGGTAGACCTCCACAAGTCCAGTTCATCCTTGGGAACAATTTCCAAACTCCTGAAGGTACCACGTTCATCTGTACAAACAATAGTACGCAAGTAGAAACGCCATGGGACCACGCACCCGTCATACCGCTCAGGAAGGAGACGCATTCTGTCTCCTAGAGATGAATGTACTTTGGTGTGAAAAGTGCAAATCAATCCCAGAACAACAGCAAAGGACCTTGTGAAGATGCTAGAGGAAACCGGTACAAAAGTATCTATATCCACAGTAAAACAAGTCCTATATCGACATAAATTGAAAGGCTGCTCACTAAGGAAGAAGCCACTGCTCCAAAACCGCCTTTAAAAAATCCAGACTACGGTTTGCAACTGAACATGGGAACATTTTGGGCTTTTTGGAGAAATGTCCTCTGGTCATTATCATTATGTTTGGAGGAAAAAGGGGTAGGCTTGCAAGCCGAAGAACACCATCCCAACCGTGAAGCACGGGGTGGCAGCATCATGTTGTGGGGGTGCTTTGCTGCAGGAGGGACTGGTGCACTTCACAAAATAGATAGCATCATGAGGAGGGAAATTGTGGCTATATTGAAGAAACATCTCAAGACATCAGTCACGAAGTTAAAGCTTGGTCGCAAATGGGTCTTCCAAATGGACAATGACACCAAGCATACTTCCAAAGTCGTGGCAAAATGGCTTAAAGTCAAGGTATTGGAGTGGCTATCCCAAAGCCCTGACTTCAATCCCATAGAAAATGTGTGGGCAGAACTGAAACAGCGTGTGCGAGCAAGGAGGCCTACAAACCTGACTCAGTTACACCAGCTCTGTCAGGAGGAATGGGCCAAAATTCACCAAACTTATTGTGGGAAGCTTGTGGAAGGCTACCTGAAAAGTTTTTCCCCAAGTTAAACAATTGACAGGCAATGCTACCAAATACTAATTGAGTGTATGTAAACCTCTGACCCACTGGGAATGTGATGAAAGAAATAAAATATTAAATAAATCCTTCTCTACTATTATTCTGACATTTCACATTCTTTAGGATCACCACTTTATTTTAACTGACCTAAGACAGGGAATTTGACTTGGATTATATGTCAGGAATTGTTTAAAACTGAGTTTAAATGTATTTGGCTAAGGTGTATGTAAACTTCTGACTTCAGCTGTACATATCATTCACTCTATCAGTTGAATTTGGCCCAGCTGTTGAGAGACTCCAGAGAAAGGACTAAGCAGCTGTCTGAAGAGGTGAAGGAGCTGAGTCAACGACTGGCTGAGGCCCAGGGGGATAACAAGGTATGATATCCTTAAGGGAAGGGGTCAATTATTTTTCAATTCAGGAAGTAAACTCAAATTCAAATTTTCATAATTTGAAAAAAAATTAAGTTTACTTCCTGACAGTGCAGCAATGGTTTACGCAAATTTGAAATCCAACAGGGGAGTTACTGTCAGATGCATTCCAAATTGAAATGGAATTGACTCTGTCCTCCCCCTACCCTCCCACAGCTCCTGCGGATGACCATAGCCAGACAGAGGTTGGGGGATGAAGAGGTGGGGGCAAGGCACTTCCAGGCCTATGAGCGGGAGGACCTGGTCCAGCAGTTGGAGACGGCACGAGAGCAGGTGAGGAATGGAACGGTTGTGCCATAATTTGTAACTGTTGGGATCTGAACCCCGGGCTACCACTCAGGAAACCAACTTATTTAACATTCGATCAAGAGGAAATTCCAGGGCAGGGCTACCTCATTGCAAAAGTGTGAGTCTGATTCACCTTTGCTACATTTGGTTGAGTGGTACTGCGACTAATTGCATTGGACCACATGTCCACTCTAGAGACCAGGGTTCAATTCCCCGGTCTGGCACTTCTGAACTGTTTCCACCTTCATCTCTCTCCTTTTTACTGTCTTAAATACATTTAAAAATTCTGAACAAGACTGCATTCTCTTTTTTTTTTTTTTTAATCAAAGTTGTAGAATAAGTTGTCCTGCAAAGAGGGTATGGTGGTGGGTTAATAAAAGAAGACAAGCAAGTGTGAGGAACATACCTTGGGTGATGTTGGAAACAATACTAATGGCAGAATGAAGTTGTACAGATGGTTTTAATATTTTCATATAGCAAGATAAGAGATCAATTGTCACAATACCATATTCCCAACCAACCATAGTTCAGCCTATGTTGCCCACTCATTATGCAAGGCAGTGTTGGAGGTTTGTCACAATATTATATCACTATAATATTATTATAGGCATCTCTTACAATGTTTGAAATGCCTTACAAAGTTTGAAATCGTACATGTTCTGTTTTTTTGTTTGTCCTAGAATGAGGAGCTGGAGCACAGTGTGAAATCTCTGACGGATGAGCTGCAGGATGTGAGGGCGGAGCGTAACGTGTTCCAGGAAAAGGCCCAGCGGCTGAACCACGAGGTGAACCACATCTTGGGGGGACACGAGTGTCGGATTCTAGACGTAGATGCACTCTGCATGGAGAACAGGTGTGTTTGTGTGTGGGAGAACATAATGTATGTAATATCTGTAATGTTTTACTGAATGCAATAAGGATGTTCATGAACAACTTTCTTCACAATGTATGACTTTGGGCATTTGTTTTGGAATACTTTTTAAATAAACTGTTTTCTTTCAGATATTTACACGAGCGGTTCAAACAACTGCAGGAGGAGGTCACCATGCTCAAAATGAATGTCATGAAGTACAAGGTATTGTAAGCAACATATAAACAAGCCTTTAACATTGTTGTGTGAATAGTACTAATAATACTATAGAATAGAACAATCCTTAGAGATGGTCTTAAATATCACAACTACTCAAGGCCTTATTTGGTCAAAGCTGGTAACTGAGTTTCTGGGCTCATGTTCTAATGTCAATTAAAATGTCATCTTTAGTGACAGTTTTGTTGCCAAGATGGCACCCATAACAGTTGTAGCTCTCAAACCAAGTTTGACAAACTGTATGATTATCTGTATGTTTTTTTTACTTGGTAATATTTTGTATGTTTTTTTTTTCCACAGTTTGTATGGTTCACAATCCTCTACTACTACACATGCTCAATCATGTTAGTGAACAAGGGTATACAATATATCATATGAATATTTTACTGGTTTTCAGAGTGCTCTGGAGAGCAGGAAGAACTCCAAGACTTATGGCAAAGCTAACAGCAGTGCACTCACTGGGGTGCTCTCTGCCAAACAAGGTACTGCACAAACCGTTCCCCCACTCATCTTCTTTCTGTTAGTATTTTGTTCATTAGTTCATAATGCAAATCAATCATTGTACTCTATTTTGAAACCGTGCACACTTCCAGACTTGGAGTTAGAAAACACCTTTTGGGGGGATTGTATTAACAGTGGACTAATTAACAAAATAATAAATATTTAATTTGTATGTAGTTTATTTGTAGTAGACCTATTGAGACCTAGGTCTCTTTTTGAAATGTGACCTGCAAACACAAATATACACACACAGAGTACCAGTCAAAAGTTTGGACACCTACTCATTCAAGGGTTTTTCTTTATTTTTACTATTTTCTACATTGTAGTATAATAGTGAAGGAATCAAAACTATGAAATAACACATGGAATTATGTAGTAACCGGAAAAGTGTTAAACAAATAAAAATATATTGTATATTTGAGATTCTTCAAAGTAGCCACCCTTTACCTTGATGACTGCTTTGCACACTCTTGGCATTCTCTAAACCAGCTTTACCTGGAATGCTTTTCCAACAGCCTTGAAGGAGTTCCCACATATGCTGAGCACTTGTTGGCTGCTTTTCCTTCACTCTGCGGTCTAACTCATCCCAAACCATCTCAATTCGTTTGAGGTCGGTTGATTGTGGAGGCCAGGTCATCTGATGCAGCACTCCACTCTCCTTCTTGGTCAATTAGCGGCTTACACAGCCTGGAGGTGTGTTGGGTCATTGTCCTGTTGAATAACAAAATATAGTCCTACTAAGCGCAAACCAGATGGGATGGCGTATCGCTGCAGAATCCTATGGTAGCCATGCTTGTTAAGTGTGCCTTGAATTCTAAATAAATCAGACTGTGTCACCAGCAAGCACCCCCAGCAATTTGACCATGAAGGCCTGGTTCACGCAGTCTCCTCTGAACAGTTGATGTTGAAATGTGTCTGTTACTTGAACTCTGAAGCATTTATTTGGGCTGCAATTTCTGAGGCTGCTAATTCTAATGAACTTATCCTCTGCAGCAGAGGTAACTCTGGGTCTTCCTTACCTGTGGTGGTCCTCATGGGAGCCGGTTTCATCATAGCACTTGATGGTTTTTGCGACTGCACTTGAAGAAACTTTCAAAGTTCTTAATTTTACATGACACAAGTCATTTTTCCAACAATTGTTTACAGACAGATTATTTCACTTATAATTCGCTGTATCACAATTCCATTGGGTCGGAATAATGCTTTATGACAGTGTCAAAGTGTATTTTCGACAAGTTTATTTAAAATGTTATGGATAAAACAACATGACTGTAAAGAATTCATTACAACAATAGAAAATTACTTTTAAAAAACCACTTTCAAACAAAAGGAAACTTCTTGGCAGGTAAACAACTAATCTGAGTAAATGTGGGTTTTGATGTGTGTAGGTGTCATAACAGCCATAAAATAACACACTGTCTCAACCGGTGTAAATATGGGTCATGACATGTTACGACAAGGTGTCAGCTGTTACGACATGCTATGTCAGCTGTTATGACATGGTTATGACGCTGGGTGTCGAGTAAAGTGTTACCTAATTTTCCTCTAAAGCCAGTGCTGATGTAGATATCTCTGAACATTGTGTCAGTTCTCTGCACATGTCATTTTAGATAATGAATACATAATCAAAATGCCAACATCCCTCTGTATCCAGCTAACATGCTCTTGCACCATGCATTTTCTTTCATACGTAATACGCATCAAAAGGCAAAGATATCCAAGATGGACACTCTAAACTTAAACCCCCCCCAAAACATCTGCCTAGGCAAACATAATCACAGACTAAATCTAGTAGTCTTTTTTTCTGATCATCTTACCTATCTTAATGGGATTTGTGTGTGTTCAGTGCAGGAATTATTGCTTTCTGAGGACAACGGATGCAGTCTCCCTGTCACGTCTCAGTCCATCTCAGACCTCAAGTCCCTGGCCACAGCCCTACTGGAAACTATCCATGAGAAGAACCTGGTCATTCAGCACCAGCGCCAAACCAACAGGTAGGGAGCTCTTCTACTCTGTAGAAATGTTTTAATTCCTTTCTTCTTAATCAGAATTTCTTCTGTTTTTCTAACTCTCATGACCAATTTCCTCTAGTTACTCTAAGTGGCCCCTTACCATGTACTCAATTATTGCATTTCTACCTGTAACGTTGTGAACATCTCACCTCAGTGAATACAGTCTGTTTGTAACTCTTCCTATGTTGTTTTAACTCTTCCTATGTAAACAGGATTCTGGGAAACCGAGTAGGGGAGCTTGAGAAGAAACTGAAGACTCTAGAGGTGTCGGGATTATGGAGCCTCCCAGGTCTCTGCCACACACTGTTTATTTTTTGGTTCTGGGGTCATTTTTATTATTTTAGAATTTATATCATGATGCATATTGCATAATGAATAACTTACTAGCCTGTATGTATACCATGCAAATATAAATGTGGACCTCGAAGCCAGTTCCATGATTGATTTTCATTTCCCTGCTGTAATCAGGGACTGATTTAGATCCTGGGACACCAGGTGGATGCAATTAATGATCAGGTAGAACAGAAAACCAGCAGTACTCCGGACCCCCAGGCTCTCATTTGAATTCCCCTGCTGTATACATTCATAAATGCTGTTTGAAAGTGGCATGAGCTCATAAAAATAGAGTATTAACTGGTGACTTATACTGATAGCTTTTGATCCTGTATGTGGTCACTGGCCAGTATTATTGTTACCCAGTCACTATTGTCAAACTATGAATGATTTTGATTGATGTTCCATCTCTCCCACTGTACTGAGTTTTTTTCTCTCTTTTCCTTCTGCTTTCTGGAGGCCTGACTTACAATGTGTCTCTGGGATTCTCTGGAAGTATGTTTCCACTGCTTTACTTTACTTCACTAATACTATACTGTACTATAGTGCACTACCATTTTTAAAGTTGCTTGCTTTATCTCCATCCTGTCCCTGAAAATATCCATGGTACACTTTTTTTGCTATATGTATACTTAGCAATCCCCACTGCATGCATGTTTTGAGATTAGTCTGTTTTTTTACAGAGAAGAAAATACACTAATGCAACAAAACCATACTTATAAAGCTTTTGAGTCACTGCAGAAAGCCTGACCGGCCTTCAAAATAATAAGGCCGGTCAGGCAGAGAGAAAGTCGCAATGCTGTCCCTGTCTTTCTTGTCTACAGTGTGAACCCAAAAATAAACCTCTGAACATTCTTTCTTTCTCACTGGATGGGAAGAATGTCCTTTGCACTGATCCCTGTAAACCCAGACTCAACTGAAGAGAGGTAGCCTGGTCCCAGATCTGTTTGAGCTGCATAGTCAACTCGTATGGTCGTTTCTGCATTGGTGTGCTACACAGCACAAACTGATCTGGGCCCAGTCCAGAAGAGAAGCCACTCTGAAGCCACACCCTATATTTACCCTGTCCCTTCTACAGTATGATGTATCCAAAAATAAGGGATGCTCTGCCCAGTCACACAACACTGAGACGCCTTGGTTGCCAGTTCTTTGTATTGTAAATTCATTACAAGTAAAGATCTTGGCTTTTATGTGCAGGGTAGGTTGGGAGTATAATGTTTTTGTCAATACAGTTGCTGACGTGATCTAGTAGAAATATGTGACAATTGTTGCAACATGGTTATGTTAACACTGTACAGGCATTAGGACTTGTTATTATATCAAAAGTGTAATATGGCCCTCCCGAGTGGCGCAGTGGTCTAAGGCACTGCATCGCAGTACTAGTGACCGGGAGACCTGTGAGACGGCGCACAATTGGCCCAGCGTCGTCCGGGTTAGGGGAGGGTTTGGCCGGCCGGGATGTCCTTGTGCCATTGACTCATGTGCACGCTGACATGGTCGCCAGGAGTACGGTGTTTCCTCCGACACATTGGTGCGGCTGGCTTCCGGGTTTAGCAAGCAGTGTGTCAAGAAGTAGTGCGGCTTGGCGGGGTCGTGCTTCGGAGGACGCATGGCTCTCGACCTTCGTCTCTCCTGTACTAGAGTTTTAGCGATGGGACAAGACTGTAAACTACCAATTTGGATATCACAAAAAAGGGGTCAAAAATAGTGCTTGTAATATAATTTGGCTTGTTTTGTGATAGGAGGGAGAGATGCCATCATCCTGAATGAAACTCTGCAGCCTAGCTCCACTGTGACAAGCTCTGAGGAGAAGAAAGTACCATCCAATGATCACGAAGTACCCCCTACTGAGCACGAAGTACCCCCTACTGAGCACGAAGTACCCCCTACTGAGCACGAAGTACCCCCTACTGAGCACGAAGTACCCCCTACTGAGCACGAAGTACCCCCTACTGAGCACGAAGTACCCCCTACTGAGCACGAAGTACCCCCTACTGAGCACAAAGTACCCCCTACTGAGCACGAAGTACCCCCTACTGAGCACGAAGTACCCGCTACTGAGCACGAAGTACCCGCTACTGAGCACGAAGTACCCGCTACTGAGCACGAAGTACCCCCTACTGAGCACGAAGTACCCCCTACTGAGCACGAAGTACCCCCTACTGAGCACGAAGTACCCCCTACTGAGCACGAAGTACCCCCTACTGAGCACGAAGTACACCCTACTGAGCAGGATGTAACCCCCAATGAGCAGGAAGTACCTCCCACTCACCACAAAGTACCCCCTACTGAGCAGGAGGTACCTTCCACTGTGCAGTCTACCACAGGTAAGAATATTCCATGTAATTATGTGGGGCTAACTGTATAAATAGCAATTTTATTAAATATCTTGCATTCCAATTCTCATGCATTATATAGAGTAATATATCTTTCACTGGCTCTTATGTACTATATTGTTAATTTGTATTACAGCAGACTACACTATTCTCATTGCTGCCAATTTGGTTCTGGGTGTTGAAATCAATGTTACTAATGCTGCTACATTTCAATTACACCATAACATTCTCAATTCTTTTGACCGTAGAGCAGAGGATGACAAGGTAGCCAATGACATGCAGATCCCCGTCCCAAGACATGTGGGGGGGTTACCCAGTGTGACGGGGGATACAGAAATAAGCACCAAGGAGTCAGAGCCACTAGTGTCACCAGTCAGCCTGGACACATCCAAGCAAAACTAGTCAGGCAAAACTGCTGAGGAAGTCACTGACTTCTCAAGCAGAGACAATAAACCTGGATGAATGTCAGACTGTTGACCAATCACAAAGTGCAAATGAGGTCACGGTGCTTCCATGGTACCAATTAGATGAGACTGTAGGCGGGACTCCATCCCCTTCCTCAAGGCCAGACTTGGACGTGTCCTCCTGTAAGACATATGCCACATCAGAGCCTCTAAATTACACAAAACCCACCCAGAGAGAGGTAAGTTGGTCAGATGACAACGTCTTTAGGGTGGGGTCTGAGGAGATTGACATGGCAGAGGGCTCTATGACAGAAAACACCAATCTTCCATCCTCAACATCAACCTGCAGCTCTCCTATTCAAACTAGTCCCACCCACAGGGAGAATAACCAATCACACCACAAGGCAGAACATTCAGAAGATGTGAGGGTCGAGTGCTTAACGAATAAGAAGTAAAATCCTTCCCTTGAACAGTAGCCACTCAAGTGCTGAATGATCAGACCGGGATGGGAAAACGGTGAAGAATGACAGCTACTTCAGCCAAAACCATGCCTAGATTGACACTGTAATAGAATGGGTTTCAATATTCCTGAGGGTGCATTCTGTAAAATGTCGTACTGCTTATTGGTGATTCCAAGCTCCCAAGATTTCTGTTTTTACTCTGCTACAGTTGCTCTAACGTGGAATTGAACCCTGCGGCCCTTCTATTCAGTGGTTGAAGCTGGCCTGGACTGACCAGTACAGAGAACCTACTAGCTCCTCATATGTTCTACTGCTTTTTATTTTTATGTACACTGCTCAAAAAAATAAAGGGAACACTAAAATAACACTTCCTAGATCTGAATGAATGAAATATTCTTATTACATACTTTTTTCTTTACATAGTTGAATGTTCTGACAACAAAATCACACAAAAATGATCAATGGAAATCAAATGTATCAACCCATGGAGGTCTGGATTTGGAGTCACACTCAAAATTAAAGTGGAAAACCACACTACAGGCTGATCCAACTTTGATGTAATGTCCTTAAAACAAGTCAAAATGAGGCTCAGTAGTGTGTGTGGCCTCCACGTGCCTGTATGACCTCCCTACAATGCCTGGACATGCTCCTGATGAGGTGGCGGATGGTCTCCTGAGGGATCTCCTCCCAGACCTGGACTAAAGCATCCGCCAACTCCTATACAGTCTGTGGTGCAACGTGGCGTTGGTGGATGGAGCGAGACATGATGTCCCAGATGTGCTCAATTGGATTCAGGTCTGGGGAACGGGCGGGCCAGTCCATAGCATCAATGCCTTCCTCTTGCAGGAACTGCTGACACACTCCAGCGGAGGTAGCGGTCCTGCTGCTGGGTTGTTGCCCTCCTACGGCCTCCTTGTCTCCTGATGTACTGGCCTGTCTCCTGGTAGCGCCTCCATGCTCTGGACACAACGCTGACAGACACAGCAAACCTTCTTGCCACAGCTCGCATTGATGTGCCATGAGCTGCACTACCTGAGCCACTTATGTGGGTTGTAGACTCCGTCTCATGCTACCACTAGAGTGAAAGCACCGCCAGCATTCAAAAGTGACCAAAACATCATCCAGGAAGCATAGGAACTGAGAAGTGGTCTGTGGTCACCACCTGCAGAACCACTCCTTTATTGGGGGTGTCTTGCTAATTGCCTATAATTTCCACCGGTTACTAGTCCAACGCTGTAACCGCTGTAAGTTTGAAATAATTTTAAAAGCTTACAAACAGTGTTGTCAACCTATTTTCTTATTTATTGGAGTGCACAACAATTTAATAAAGAAATTCATTTTTAAAACTTTTACCGTCAATTATCTAAAACCAGTAAAAAGGATTTCACATCATCTGAGGTTTTAGTGTTCAAAAAATATCTCTTGAACACAGGGTAGGTGTTATTTCATTTAAGTGTGTTAACACTTACAAGGCTGCCGGCCCAGATGGCATCCCAAGCCGTGTCCTCAGAGCATGTGCAGACTAGATGGCTGGAGTGTTTACCGTCATACCGGCATTCAATCTATTCATATCCCAGTCTGTTGTCACCACTTGCTTCGAGATGTCCAACATTGTTCCTGTACCCAAGAAAGTGAAGATAACTGAACTAAATGACTAGCACTCACTACTGTCATCATGAAGTGCTTTGAGAGGCTAGTTAAGGACCATATCATCTCCACCTTACTTAACAACTTAAACCCACTACAATTCACATACTGCCCCAACAGATCCATGGACGATGCAATTGCTATGGCACTGCACACTGCCCTACCCCAACTGGACAAGAGAAATATCTATATAATGCTGTTCATCGACTACAGCTCAGCCTTCAATACCATAGTGCCCTCCAAGCTCATCACTAAGTTCAGGGTCCTGGGTCTGAAACCCTCCCTGTGCAACTGGGTCCTGGACTTCCTGACAGGCCGACCCCAAGTGGTGGAGGTAGGCAACAACACCTCCGCCAAGCTGATCCTCAACACCGAAGGCCCCACAAGGGTATGTGCTCAGCCTCCTCTTATACTCCCTGTTCACCTACGACTGCGTAGCCACACGTCTCAAACTCCATCATCAAATTTGATACACTTTATATGTACAGTGCATTCGGAAAGTATTCAGACTCCTTCACTCTATCCACATTTTTTTACTTTACAGCCTCATTCTAAAGTGGATTAAATACAAAAATCGACACACACTACCCCATAGTGACAAGTGAAACAATTTAATTTTTTTTTGTATACACACTTTTTTTTTCAAATAATACCCTATGTAAATAAGTATTCAGACCTTTTGCTATGAGACTCAATTAAGCTCAGGTGCATCCTGTTTCCATTGCTCAAGATGTAGAAACATCTCAAACATGATTGGAGTCCATCTGTGGTAAATTGATTGGACTTGATTTGGAAAGGCACACACCTGTCTGTATACGGTTCCACAGTTGACAGTGCATGTCAGAGCAAAAACCAAGCCATGAGCTCGAAGGAGTTGTCCCAGACAGGAGCTCCCAGATATTGTTGTTTTGAGGCACAGATCTGTGGGAAGGGTACCAAAACATTTCTGCAGCATTGAAGGTCCCCAAGAACACAGTGGCCTTCATCATTCTTAAATGGAAGAAGATTGGAACCACCAACACTCTTCCTAGAGCTGGCAGCCCGGTCAAACTGAGCAATCGGGGGAGAAGGGCCTTGGTCAAGGATGTGAACAAGAACCTGATGGTCACTCTGACAGAGCTCCAGAGTTCCTCTAAGTGCATACACACACAATAACATACACACGTACACGTGTATTTTGTGTTGTAGATACAGTTGAAGTCGGAAGTTTACATACACTTAGGTTGGAGTCATTAAAACTTGTTTTTCAACCAGTCCACACATTTCTTGTTAAACTATAGTTTTGGCAAGTCAGTTAGGACATCTACTTTGTGCATGACACAAGTCATGTTTCCAACAATTGTTTACAGCTTATTTAACTTATAATTCACTGTATCACAATTCCAGTGGGTCAGAAGTTTACATACAGTAAGTTGACTGTGCCTTTCAACAGCTTGGAAAATTCCAGAACCAACAATCTACCAGTGGCACCGATGGCTTTAGCCTATCAGAAATAAATAAATAGGCTAATGGACATCATTTGAGTCAATTGGAGGCATACCTGTGGATGTATTTCAAGGCCTACCTTCAAACTCAGTACCTCTTTGCTTGACATCATGGGAAAACCAAAAGAAATCAGCCAAGACCTCAGGAAAAAAAATGGTAGACCTCCACAAGTCTGGTTCATCATTGGGAGCAATTTCCAAACTCCTGAAGGTACCACTTCATCTGTACAAACAATAGAACGCAAGTATAAACACCATGGGACCACGCAGCCGTCATACCGCTCAGCAAGGAGACGCGTTCTGTCTCCTAGAGATGAATGTACTTTTTAGTACGAAAAGTGCAAATCAATCCCAGAACAATAGCAAAGGACCTTGTGAAGAGGTCTTGTGCTGGAGGAAACAGATACAAAAGTATCTATATCACCCTGTATTCAAGAGCATGTTGTGTCTCAACTAATGGCAGACATGATGTAAAATAGGGTCTAAGCTACAACGTTAAAAAAATTGGTGTTCATGCTTTTTTGGATAACTGGCGTTAAATAGGGACCATTTTTATTTAAAAAAATACTTTATATTATATAATTGTTTGATAACCCTGTTTTTTAAGCTTTTAAATTATATCAATCTCAACCATTTATATTTTGGGGTATACCAAATGGATCAACTTTGAGGACCTTTCTCTCTTGAATATTTTGGCATTCAGGTCCAAAAAGTCACTTCGGAGCACTTGGGCAAATATGTATGGAAGGTTTCGTTCCAATAAAGACGGGTGCTGTCAAAAAAGTGATTTACCTAGGTGCAATATACTGTACCATGCCATTTTGGGCATATGCCCTTCCCACTGGGCACACCACATAATTTCAACGTGGACAATCAGGTAATATTTGGTTGAGGCATTGATCAATGAGATTACAACCTATTATTGCCCCACTCAAAAAGACAGCCAGAAGTTTGTTGAATTTCCAATGTGTTATCACTACTTTCAACCATCACAAAGCACACTGCTTGGCTAGTATCTGCTTAGATAGTTCCATCAGTGCCACGGGGGGATTGTTGGTTGAGTTGAAGACATGAATCCAACATAATTTGTCAACAATTTATTCAGCTAGTTACTGTATTATAAAAGTGATATTGAATTGTGTTTGGTTGTCAACACAAACAAATATAAACATTTGAAAGAGATGTATCTATTGCTTGGAAAGTTCCATCTGTCCTATATTCTTTAACTTCAATTTTTGGTTGAATCCAACATATCAATAATTAACTTGTCAACAACCTGGAACTAAATTTGAAATCAACCAAAGCTTGAAACCCTAGGCCTATATTGTCTTTTTTGTTGGATCTTGGGTTAAATTGCTTAATCGAAACGATTGAAATACTGCTAGTTTTCCCAGAAAGCTTCCCTTTTCATTAGCCAATGCAGCAATTTTTAAATGGAAGTGTCAGCTAATCAGCTCCTTTGTTGTTCAACACAATGTGCCATTCCATATTTGCTAATGGGGCTAATGCTAGCTAGCGTGAGAACAAAAAGTGCAGTTTTCCTGGAAAACTAGCAGTATTTCAATCTTCTCAATTGAGCAGTATGGATAAAGGTAACATTTGGAGTACAATGGCATATCCCATCCCTGGATTGAGGTATGTTTTCTGACGAATATCTTGCGCCATAACCACGGTGTCTTAATGTAAACATGATTGCGTTCCGACCCTATTGCAGCTCAGTGTAAACAAGCACAACGGTAGGGTCGGGATCTTCTAGCTTCATTTGAAAGATCTTTTTTGATATACCAGTTAAAGTATAATGAAATGTAATGAAAATAAACATTTCTCAGAAATGATTTACAAAGCACACTTGGAATTTCAATAAAGGTCTTTTCAAAGTTTAATACAAGATACATGAATTGCTATCAGCTATGGTAAACCTGTCCTATCCCTTAAAATAAAAGATAAACATGTCTTTAAAAGAGAAGGAAACATTTTTGTAATTTAGATCTGGATAAAATTAAAGCAATGAAATTAAGTTGTCTTGCGATGAAAGATGGTGAGCTCAGAAAGAAAAGGGAAGAATAAACTACGATTCTCATCCCCTTCTTCTCTGCTGTCGATGATGGTGCTTATCCCACAGTTTGGGACTGCTCATCCCGATGGTGCAACATGCCAGCCTCCGCCCAGCATTACCATGTAGCAGGCTCCCCGCATCCCCGCCCTGCCCTAGGTCGTCTGCCTTCTCATGGACCACCACCGCCCGCCCAAGCACCGACAGCCCCCCGAACAGAGTGGCCTTTGATTCAGTCAACTTGTGAACCCTCCCCTGGTGGGCCACAAAGTTCCCAAAGTCCCCCGGGTGGCTGGGATGGGGGACCCTGTAAGGGTTGTAATGGCCGCCTGTGGAATCGCAGCCCTGGCTGAAATCCCCGTACTGGTGGATGTGGATGGCTTTTGACTGATGATCACTGTCACTTGGGAAACCATGGAGACGAAAGAGGACTTTGAGGCTTCCCTCAGGGTATTCCTGCTTGAACAGCACCTGTCCATACACGTTAGGTAGACCTTCGCCTAGTTTGGTGCTGGGTCTCATTTTGCAGGCTGCATAGACAGTTCTGTTATACTCCATGGCCTCTGGTGGGGCCATGTTGGAGGCAGCCTCCTGGCTGTGTGTAGAGGAGCATGCTTGGAAGCTTACCAGAACAAACAGAAATATTGGATGAAATAAAGGCATGGTCCTAGCTTTTTTGTGTAACCTAGAAGAAAAACAAAATACACAATCAGGATCTCATAGTGTCCACAGGGCAACCATGTTTTATCATTAAACTAACCTGTAGCCTAACTAATGCACTTAAATATAAACAGATTTAAATTGGGAGGATGAAGCCTTTAGGTCGAAGTTGGGATTTTAAGTACATTAAACTATTCTATACTATTTAAGTACACTTCTTTATACATTTATAATATTGGCCTAACACTATAGACTTGTATTAGGCTAACCATTGCCTACCTAACCTTGTAGATATTTTTGAAAGATATGCCCCGTCATATTTACATTTAGAATATTTAGAAAAGTCTATTGAAAAGCCAGGTTTACCTGCCAGGCTGGTATTACAGAGACGTGGGAGGGTAAATACAGTGGGGCAAAAAAGTATTTAGTCAACCACCAATTGTGCAAGTTCTCCCACTTAAAAAGATGAGAGAGGCCTGTAATTTTCATCATAGGTACACTTCAACTATGACAGACAAAATGAGAAAAAAAATCCAGAAAATCACATTGTAGGTTTTTTAATGAATTTATTTGCAAATTATGGTGGAAAATAAGCATTTGGTCACCTACAAACAAGCAAGATTTCTGGCTCTCACAGACCTGTAACTTCTTTAAGAGGCTCCTCTGTCCTCCACTCGTTACCTGTATTAATGGCACCTGTTTGAACTTGTTATCAGTATAAAATACACCTGTCCACAACCTCAAACAGTCACACTCCAAACTCCACTATGGCCAAGACCAAAGAGCTGTCAAAGGACACCAGAAACAAAATTGTAGACCTGCACCAGGCTGGGAAGACTGAATCTGCAATCTGCAGCTTGGTTTGAAGAAATCAACTGTGGTAGCAATTATTAGGAAATGGAAGACATACAAGACTACTGATAATCTCCCTCGATCTAGGGCTCCACGCAAGATCTCACGCAGTGGGGTCAAAATGTTCACAAGAACGGTGAGCAAAAATCCCAGAACCACAACGGGGGGACCTAGTGAATGACCTGCAGAGAGCTGGGACCAAAGTAACAAAGCCTACCAACAGTAACACACTACGCCGCCAGGGACTCAAATCCTACAGTGCCAGACGTGTCCCCCTGCTTAAGCCAGTACATGTCCAGGCCTGTCTGAAGTTTGCTAGAGAGCATTTGGATGATCCAGAAGAAGATTGGGAGAATGTCATATGGTCAGATGAAACCAAAATATAACTTTTTGGTAAAAACTCAACTTGTAATTTTTGGAGGACAAAGAATGCTGAGTTGCATCCAAAGAACACCATACCTACTGTGAAGCATGGGGGTGGAAACATCATGCTTTGGGGCTGTTTTTCTGCAAAGGGACCAGGACGACTGATCCGTGTAAAGATAAGAATGAATGGGGCCATGTATCGTGAGATTTTTAGTGAAAAGCTCCTTCCATCAGCAAGGGCATTGCAGATGAAACGTGGCTGGGTCTTTCAGCATGACAATGATCCCAAACACACCGCCCGGGCAACGAAGGAGTGGCTTCGTAAGAAGCATTTCAAGGTCCTGGAGTGGCCTAGCCAGTCTCCAGATCTCAACCCCATAGAAAATCTTTGGAGGGAGTTGAAAGTCGGTGTTGCCCAGCAACAGCCCCAAAACATCACTTCTCTAGAGGAGATCTGCATGGAGGAATGGGCCAAAATACCAGCAACAGTGTGTGAAAACCTTGTGAAGACTTACAGAAAACATTTGACCTCTGTCATTGCCAACAAAGGGTATATAACAAAGTATTGAGATAAACTTTTGTTATTGACCAAATACTTATTTTCCACCATCATTTGCAAATAAATTCTTTAAAAATCCTACAATGTGATTTTCTGGATTTTTTTTCTTCTCGTTTTGTCTGTCATAGTTGAAGTGTACCTATGATGAAAATTACAGGCCTCTCTCATCTTTTTAAGTGGGAGAACTTGCACAATTGGTGGCTGACTAAATACTTTTTTGCCCCACTGTATCTATACTACACTTGATGCTTAATTTAGCCAATACTACAATTTCTGTTTAGCCTACTTCTCTAATACAAATAGGTTTAAACACATATAAACACTATAGGCCGTGGTGTAAAGTACTTAAGTACTACTTAAGTAGTTTTGGGGGGGTATCTGTACTTTACTACTTGTATTTTTGACAACTTTTACTTTTACTTCACTACATTCCTAAAGAATATAATGTACTTTTTACTCCATACATTCTCCCTGACACCCAAAAGTACTCATTACAAAAAAATCACAAGGTATAGCTTGTAGTAATAATTGAGGAAAACACACCCAAATGAACACATATTCCTCAATCGTTTACGGTCTTTGAAGTCCAACGTAATTCGGATTTGGCAAGCAATTTTCTAGAATATAAATTGATGGCCATGTTCGTGATCTCTGTAGCCTACCTGTCTGGCGAAATCACAGTTCTTGACAATTGTCGGAATAAACCATCGGGGTTGTCACAAACTTTGCAGAGATAGAGCCCGTCAATCTTGAGGGTGTTCGATTAAGTGCACCGTGCTATTGTCCATGACATGAACGGGTAAAAAGTAGTGAGGGTAGAGCGCCCTCTAATAATCTCAAATAGAAAAAGTAATCTGCACCGCTCGGTCATGTTCTAAACACTGCAGCATGATGTGTAGTTCAGAAACATACATCTATTTTCCATTAAAGTATGTGTTCGAATTCTCAAAATAGTATTTTTATCAAAAGCAGTCACTTCTGCATGTGAAAACACAGAATCCTACTCATTACTACGTCATTTTTGTTTTGAGACGATTTGGCACCTGGCTCACACCAGGGTGGAAGCCGGTTCCTAAACGAACGCATTAATAAAATCCTCTCCTTGTGTAACCAGAGGGCGTAGGTGGTGGGTGGAGCGGGGGTGAGAAGGGACACATTCTTTCCAGGGCATTTCGCTCGGGGGCGGTGCTTTACGTCACGGTGGGCGTAGGTTTCAAAGTGCATGGACTGTCCAGATGCTCGTCCACGTTCAACCGAGAACCTTCCGCCTGGGACCTTCATAAATTAAAGTCTGGTGGGTTTATACTTTATAGTTTACACTTGAACTTTCGTATTAGTACATCATTTTGCTTTATTTGAACTAACAATAGCTAGCTGGACCAGTTTTCCCCAAAGTTAACGATGTGTAAAGGTTTGCTTTCTAGCCAACCAACAACGTCAATGCTGCTATCAAGCCAATCTACTTTAGCTGAATGAAATATATGAAATTGATCATGACTAGATTTAATCTCATTTCACTGCAATTGTTTAATCAACGTGCAATAATACCTGTATACTGTCAATCACTGAGATTAATTATTTGCCTTGCTGGCTTCATTCAAAACTCTTAATCTGATGGATTTTGGATGTCTTTGATTTTATTGATTTGTTCAAGGGCCTATACATGAGGCCAACTTTACCATAATTTATCTTAGAGGCATTGGGCATACTCACACATCCAGTCTCATTACTTTGCGTGAATGAAACAGTATCTCTCAACTTTTAACAATGCAAAATATCAATACAACATCATTTGTTTTAGTTTATTTCTATTCTGTGGCTGCATTATTAGCAAACAACGTGAATTCAGAGATTACATTTGTTTAGGCTACTTCATCTTTGTGGCTCCCTGATTAAACAGTAACATCCATTACTGTAGTTAGGCTTGGTATGTCCACCAGATGCATGTCCACCAGATCAGTGGATGCTGGTGGGAGAAGCTATAGGAGGACTGGCTCATTGTAATGGCTGGAATGGAATTAATGGAATGGAGTCAAACGTGTGGTTTCCATATGTTTGATGTGTTTGATACCGTTCCATTAATTGCATTCCAGCCATTACAATGAGCCTGTCTTCCTATAGCTCCTCCCACCAGCCTCCTCTGCACCTGATGCATCAAACTCTGCTTTCTGGCGGAGGTCATTCGTTGTCAATGGAGCAGTCAGCAGTGCAATTTTGGGGATGCCGCACTAGGCTGCGGTGCATTCTGTGTACCACATGCATTCAATATTTTAAACTCTTGCTTTAATTTAACATGTGGTGGTACAAATGGAAGTACACACACAGACTCCAACTAGCTAGTTTTTAGCTAGTTGAAAAGCGAGCTACATATCAGGCAAAACAAAACGCATATGTATCTGGTGGACATCGGACATACCCCTGCACATCGACTCGGTACTGGCACCCCTTATATATAGCCAAGTTAATGTTACTCATTATGTATCTATTATTACTTTTATTATTAAGTGTTTTACTTTTCTATTATTTCTCTATTTCATTTTGCTGCATTGTTGGGAAGGACCCGTAAGGAAGCATTTCACTGTTAGTATACGCCTGTTGTTTACGAAGCATGTGAAGAATAACATTTCATTTTAATTCCAACTCGGAAACTTTCTAGAGCTCTGACTTTCGACCTGAAGATCACTGACGTCATGATTTGACATAGCTTTTTCAGAGTTCCCAGTTGTCTTGAAAGCACAATGGGTGGTTCTCAAAATCCATACTACTTTGATATGTGTCTATACCTTAATTGTAAAATGTAATATTAAACTAACAACTGATAAGTCAATGATTATTGTAGTGATTATTGGAAGACTCGAACTGCTCATGCTCCGAGCACGCAAATTGGACCAAGGAGGCTGGAGAATGAGCCCAAATCAAAGTATGCGAAACGGAGCGCGGAAAGCATTTCTCGAATGCGTACTCTGTTTGAACATATTTTGAAGAATGTATCGATGCTTCAATGGAAGGTATGCGAAGAAATATGACGCAACCACAAAAAAAATGGACGCGAAAATGTATTGAAATCAATGGCAGACATTATTTGAGCTGACATTCTTTCTCTCATTATTTGAGAGAAAATACACTCTGACTTCAGAATGAAATGTTGCCTATTCACATCTCATACAGTATGGTTACCTGACTGCAATACGTTATCTTGATATGTTAATAAAGACATGCTGTGTTCATTTTGGCATGTTTACCTATGTACCGTAGATAGCAAGCCCATAATAAGTCAATAGGGGTAACTGGCGAGCTACTACTACTGTTTGCTAGCCAGCCAGATAGCCATGAAAAATTGTTAGCAAGCTATCAATGAAGAATTGACATCTATCTTGCATAATATTTGTTTTAGGTCATTTTTGCCTGCTAAACTATCTGGTTAGCTACATTATCATGATTCACATATAGCTTGCTGTTAGTTCTGAAGTAAAACGGTTGCTTTGTGTATATATTCTTCTCTATTGCCATTGTTGTCCTGGCTGGAAGACGGTTCAGTAAATGGGTATTGTAAATTAACTGACTAGCCAGGAAAAATTGGTGGCTACCCATGAAAAATGTACATCTACCTTGCATATTTTTAATTTTACCTTTATTTAACTAAGCAAGTCAGTTAAGATAAATTCTTATTTACAATGACGGCCAAGGAACAGCAGGTTAAAACTGTCTTGTTCAGGGGCAGAACGACAGATTTTTACCATGTCAGTTCAGGGATTCTATCTAACAACCTTTCAGTTACTCGCCCAATGCTCTAACCACTAAGCTACCTGCCGCCCCGCATAACATTAGTTGTAGGTCATGTTTGGCCGTTTAACTAGCTGACTAGCTAGATTATTACGATTCACATATCTAGCTGATAATTATGTATCAAAACATTTGCTTTGTGTATATCTTGTTTCGTCTATTGTTGCCATTGCCATAGCTGGACAAGTTCTATAATTGTTTTATTATTAACAACAAATCAATACAAAAAGTACATGGGGAACACAAGTATATATCAAATCAAAGCAGATGTTATTGTGAGTGGAGTGAAATGCTTTTGTTTCTAGCTCCAACAGTGCAGTAATATCTAAGAATTTCTCAAAAATACACACAAATCGAAAAAAAATCTTAAACAGTTATCATTTTATATATATATATACACTACCGGTCAAAAGTTTTAGAACACCTATTCATTCGAGGGTTTTTCTTTATTTGTACTATTTTCTACATTGAAGACATCAACACTATGAAATAACACATATGAAATCAAGTAGTGTCAAAATATATTTTAAAAATCACTTTGCCTTGATGATAGCTTTGCACACACTCTTGGCATTCTCTCAACCAGCTTCATGAGGTAGTCACCTGGAATGCATTTCAATTAACAGTTGTGCCTTGTTAAAAGTTAATTTGTGGAATTTCTTTCCTTCTTAATGCATTTGATCCAATCAGTTGTGTTGTGACATGGTAGGGGTGGTATACAGAAGATAGCCCTATTTGGTAAAAGACCAAATCCATATTATAGCAAGAACAGCTCAAATAAGAAAAAATAAAAGACGTCCGTTACTTTAAGACACGAAGGTCTGCCAATCCGGAAAATTTCAAGAACTTTTAAAGTTTCTTCAAGTGCAACCACAAAAACCATCAAGCGCTATGATGAAACTGCCTCTCATGAGGACCACCACAGGAAAGGAAGACCCAGAGTTACCTCTGCAGCAGAAGATAAGTTCATTAGTGTTAACTGCACCTCAGATTTCAGCCCAAATAAATGCTTCACAGAGTTCAAGTAACAGACACAACTCAACATCAACTATTCAGAGGAGACTGCGTGAATCAAGCCTTTATGGTCGAATTGCTGCAAAGAAACCACTGATAAAGGACACAAATAATAAGGAGAGACTTTCTTGGGCCAAGAAACAATGGACATTAAACTGGTGGAAATCTGTTCTTTGATCTGATGAGTCAAAATTTGAGATTTTTGCTTCCAGCCGCCGTGTCTTTGTGAGACGCAGAGTAAGTGAACGGATGACCACCGCATGTGTGGTTCCAACCGTGAAGCATGGAGCTGCATTCTGCAGTGATTCGCCATCCCATTTGGTTTGCAGTTATCAGACAAAGATTGTACTTTTTGGAGAAATGTCCTCTGATCTGATGAAACAAAAATAGAACTGTTTGGCCATAATGACCATCGTTATGTTTGAAGGAAAAAGGGGGAGGCTTGCAAGCTGAAGAACACCATCCCAACCGTGATGCACGAAGCAGCATCATGTTGTGGGGGTGCTTACATCAAGAGGGACTGGTGCACTTCACAAAATAGATGGCATCATGAGGAGGACAATTATGTGGATATATTGAAGCAACATCTCAAGACATCAGTCAGGAAGTTAAAGCTTGGTTGCAAATGAGTCTTCCAAATGGACAATGACCCTAAGCATACTTCCAAAGTTGTGGCAAAATGGCTTAAGGACAACAACATTAAGATATTGAAGTGGCCATCACAAAGCCCTGACCTCAATCCTATAGAAATGTGTGTGAGCAAGGAGGCATACAAACCTGACTCAGTTACACCAGCTGTGTCAGGATGATAGAAATAAGTTTAAACAATTTAATGTAATTAATTTCATTATTCTTTTGGCCAAATGTCATATTCACAAATGTAAATTTACAAACAAAACATCACATTTTCTTACCTTGCAAAAAGAAATTGAACTATATTTTAAGACAACTGGAAGAAGGTTCAGTTAATGGGAAGGTGAAGCATGAGGTAATACAGTAGGGTGCTTCTCAAATGTATTGTTTTATGCATTCTCCACACTCTCGTCCTCACAAGAAAGTACTCAAGAGAACGTGGTCGGAGAACACTCGGAGCATGAGAGTGCGGAGCACGGTATAATGCACATTGATGAATACCCAATGTGTCCCCATTGCTTATAGAGCTTGCCAGTTTGTTCTAAAATCCGGAAATGAAACCTCTGGTTCGTTCAGCCAGAGATTTGTGTATAATGAGGAGATGCCCTAACAATGGGAGTCAATGTTTTAGTGGTATAGCAACCGACCGTTGTCCCAATGGCGGGAAAGGCAGGTAACAAGTTTAGGTGCAAAATAAATCAAGAGAAACGTATTGGGCAGATTTTGGGGAGATGTTATCTCTCGCTTCGCCTCTTCTTCTCTGCTTCACCCCTTCCGGTAGGGCAGTGGTTCCCAAACTTTTTATAGTCCCGTACCCCTTCAAACATTCAACCTCCAGCTGCGTACCCCCTCTAGCACCACGGTCAGCGCACTCTCAAATGTTTGTTTTTTTGCCACACACACACACATTATACGATACATTTATTAAACATAAGAATGAGTGTACGTTTTTGTCACAACCCAGCTCGTGGGAAGTGACAATGAGCTCTTATAGGATCAGGGCACAAATAATAATGTAATAATAATCAATAATTTTGCTCCTTATTTAACCATCTTACATATAAAACCTTATTTGTTCATCGAAAATTGTGAATAACTCATCACAGGTTAATGAGAAGGGTGTGCTTGAAAGGATGCACATAACTCTGCAATGTTGGGTTGTATTGGAGAGAGTCTCAGTCTTAAATCATTTTCCACACACAGTCTCTGCCTGTATTTATTTTTCATGCTAGTGAGGGCCGAGAATCCACTCTCACATAGGTACATGGTTGCAAAGGGTCTTAACAGCTCAGTTTGCCAAGGCAAGATAATCTGAGTGCAGCCCAAATCCAGAAATCTGGCAGTGGCTTCTGATTAAATTTAATTTTCACAGAACCGCTTGATGCAATTTCGATGAGGCTTTCTTGTTCAGATATCGGTAAGCGGACTGGAGGCAGGGCATGAATGGGATAATGAATCCAGTTGTTTGTGTCATCCGTTTTGGGAAAGTACCTGCATAATTGCTCACCCAACTCACTCAGGTGCTTCACTATATCACATTTGACATTGTCCGTAAGCTTCAATTCATTTGCACACAAAAAAATCATACAATGATGGAAAGACCTGTGTGTTGTTCTTGTTAATGCAGACAGAAAAGAGCTCTAACTTCTTAATCATAGCCTGAATTTTGTCCCGCACATTGAATATAGTTGCGGAGAGTCCCTGTAATCCTAGTTTCAGATCATCCTGGAAAGAAAAAACATCACCCAGATAGACCAGTCTTGTGGGAAATTCGTCATCATACAAGTGGCCAGACATGTGAAAATGATGGTCAGGGAAGAAAACTTTAAGCTCGTCTCTCAATTAAAAAACGTGTCAATACTTTGACCCTTGACAACCAGCTCTCTTCTGTATGTTGTAAAAGCGTCACATGGTCACTGCCCATATCATTGCATAGTGCAGAAAATACACGAAAGTTCAGGGGCTTTGCTTTAACAGTGTATTTGTATTTTTCTAATAGGCCTTAATGTGATCTACAATTTCTTGTCACAAAGAATATTCAATATCCTGAAAATAAGTAGACTAGTCCAAGAGACAGAACGTAAAACCTGCGGATCTTACGATAACGTAGCCTATTTTCCCAGTGCACACTAGCAAATCACTGTTGCCAACTCCTCGGTAAGGAAAGTAGCCATTGGCTGTCCTAAAAGTCGCTATAAGTAGCTGGATGACGCCATCACCTCATTTGCATAATTGACAATGTGCATGTAATTGTGATGGACACTGTAGGAGAAAGGAATAACGTGGGAGAGACAAAAAGTGAGTAAAAAACACCCTAAATATGTTTAGAACTACAAATGAACTTTCTTCTGTCAATTCTTGTGTTTTTTTATGACCGGCAAAAGTGACCCAAAAGAGACACTGGCGGAGTTACTTCGTTTTTTATTTTATTTTTTAGTTTAGTTAGTTAGTTTAGTTCTTAATTTGGTTTGGTTTTTAACCTTATGATCCACTCAGGGGCCTACAACAAGTCACAGTAAAACATTAACATTTTTAACCATAATATTTTGTACATTTTTTGTATACAATCTACATCAACAATCTAAAAATGGAACAAAAAGAGACATTAGAAAAAACACAATGGCAATGTGAGAAAATTATGGTAACTAGTCTGGCCCTAATTCAGGATCATTTTAATTTTCATGTAAACCAGGGTGGCAATTAGCCAGCGGCGGCTTCCCGCATGCGTGATTCATTTGCAGTGTGGAAGAGGAGGGATGAACATCTCCTGCTCTGACTGCTGCGCGAGGACTGGGCCACCTGTGAGTGCTTTGGGACCCACGGCAGCACCCGCTGCTCGTTGAGAAGAGTAAGAACGATACGTGCTTTCACGTTCGAGTCTCCAAAAGTCTCCAATAACACCAGAAAAGGTCGCTAGATTTGTCGCTAGTCGCTTTTTTGAAAATGTGTCGCTAGAGGGGCCTGAATACTTGCTAAATATAGCGACTAGTCGCTAAATTGGCAAATTGGTAGATAGAAAGACACCAAATATACTGAGAACTGAGTCTGACCGTGTAACAACTGTTATGGCGCAATGATACAGAGGATGGCAGCAGTGAGCGACATACTGTTTTACCGAAGATGTTTTATAACTAAACCAAGATATACCATCGCCCCTCGTTTCCAATGGGGAACAAATTACCAATAGTGGGCAGATTCAAGCACGAGTTAGCGAGATCCTATTGGCGTGTTCTAATATAATCTGCAGATTTCCGTTCGGGAACGCCTATTCTGTGAAGTGCGCGTGTGCAAGAACTCAATTCGCCTTTGCGCACCTTCTAAACAACGCGATTTTTAAAAACGTTTGCAAAGGGCAAAGTCTACAATAATTAGTCCACTATGTTCATAACAGATTATAGTTTTGTGAACAGAAAACTGTATTGAGATCACATGTTTCGTCGATAAGAAAATTTGCAGAATGTCTGCCAAAATCCATCTCCTCCCACTGCCCAAAGCAGATGCTTCACATTTATTATCCAGTGAAACATCTGTCTCATTGTCCTAGTCTGTGGTTTTACCCTCTGCCCGAACACAACCAGCGAGCTAAAACAAACTGCTTCCGGGTTACCCGAATTTGCTTCCTCGCGCGGAACACTATCTTGCCGGTTGTAAAGGAAACTAGCTAAATATACGCTGTTATTTTAAATCTGTGTTTATTCATCATGTCTAAAAGACACCGTTTAGATTTAGGCGACGACTACTCCAATAAAAAGAGATCTGATGGGTAAGCTTCTCGTTTCATGCAGCTACTGTCTTTCGGGTAGCAAGTTGTTGCTAGCGAACGGCTAGATTGTTTTGTTTAGCTAGGTACCAACCGGCAAATATTGCGTCTTACTAGTTATCATTTATAAATTGGATACTTTGTAGAGATGATACACGATTAGCTACATATCCGCGAGTTTCCTGTGTTATTCAGCCTGTGACGCTCGTGTAGTCATGTTGACAAGGCACGTGTTGATGTTCTGCGGCCTAGCGCTAACGTTAAACTGGCTAGCCATAATGTTAACTCAATTCCACGATGTCTTTACATCAAAGGAGTTGGGTGGACTGGAGCTCCGACGTCACATACAATGGAGTTTTTATTTTAAACTACGGCACTCAAAAAATAGCCCGCAATTATGCGACACATTGTCGTTTTCTGTGACATCGGAGCTCCAGTCCGCCCACGCCTTCGCTCAATTCTGTTTATGTACCGGAGCTGGGTGGCAGGTAACCGAAAGGTTGCCTGTTCTAATCCCTGAGCTGACAAGGTGAACAATCTGCCGTTCTGCCTTTGAGCAAGGCTGTTAATCACCCACAAACAGGTGCCCAATGTGGCAGCCCCATGCACTTCTCTGATTCAGAGGGGTTGAGTTTTGGTTGGGCCTTTTTGGCAATTGACGATAAATGTAATCCTTTAATCATGGAGTTGGGGTTTATTTGGCAATTAATTGGCCAAGCTATTTCCCAAGTTCAGGAACTAGCCTCTCAGCTGAAAGATAGCCAAATAACAAACACTTGCGTATTGTAATATTGCATCCAATTAGCATTAGCACATAATCTGTTTTAATCTACATACAATAGTATTTTGGGGACCAGGTGAAAAACTTGCATATTTGGATTCCATGAATGGGTCATATGTAAAAATGTCCTGCTGTAGAATGGTCAATGAATAATACAAATACACTGATTATTGAGTAATAATTATTTTTGACATAACCCCAAATATAAGAATATATAACTGTTTTTGTCATTGAGTTTTTATTAACACACTGTGCACATTTTGTAAATGTCCCACTACATTAAAGTGCACTCTATTTCAAGTAATATACTATCGTGGGTTGACTTATGTATATTATTCTATTTTTCAGGAAAGACCGAGATCGCGACAGGGACCGTGACGAGCGCTCTAAAGACAGGGAGAGGGACAGGGACCGCGACAGAGATCGGGACCGGGACCGAGATAGGGACGTGAAGCCCTCTGTCGTGCCCCCCAACACCATGATGGCCGTTGGAGGCATGCTTCCTCTCAAGCAGACAGCCATGCAGCAGCAGATCAACCCGTTCACAAACCTGCCCCACACACCACGCTACTATGAGATCTTGAAGAAGAGGCTGCAGCTACCTGTGTGGGAGTACAAGGAGCGCTTCAATGACATCCTGGCACGCCACCAGAGCTTTGTGCTTGTCGGAGAGACGGGCTCCGGGAAAACCACACAGGTGCAGTTCTGTTCAATAGTCCTTAAACAGGGATTGACATTAAGGTCTAAACGGCTCTTCCCATTGGGCAAGTCAGGAGTACTTTTTTTTGGTTGGCTCGAAAGATTATGATCACTTATTTTCACCTACCCACGGGAGGAACCAGAAAGACCAAACTACTAGATTTCTTTGCATTTTGGTTATCTGTAAATAAACTCTCCCCTGCCCAATGGGGCAACTTGCCTGACTGCTCAGGTCACTTGCCCCGGGAAATTGGGAAACCCTTAATGTTAATCTCTGGCTTAAATTCTTCTGTTTCTCTACTTTGCAGAGGTGCTTCGTTTGCATTTTTGCATTGGTGAATCTTCACTCTTGTAACAGAAGAAGCAGTTTGGATTGACTTTTAGTTTGATCTCCCGTTCCCTCTGTGTTTGTGTTTCTGATGGAATCAGATGGGTGATATTGCTTACTGTACACTTTTCACCCCCCTCCCCACACATGCTATTGAAGGCCAAGTGGTTACATCACTGTGTTGTTTACACCTACTCTGTTCCCTCAGATTTGCAAACACAGAAGAGGTAGTGTTTAAGGGCCATTTGTAATTTGGCATTCCAGTCAATTCTCTCCCTCACCTCCAAACCAATGCACTTTGAAATATGTTTGTTTCAAGTAGACACATCCATAACATGCACTCCCTTTTCCCTCCTCAGATCCCACAATGGTGTGTGGACATGGTGAAGGGCTTGGGTGGCCCCAAGAAGGCGGTGGCCTGTACCCAGCCCAGAAGGGTGGCAGCCATGAGCGTGGCCCAAAGGGTGGCCGACGAGATGGATGTCATGCTGGGCCAGGAGGTGGGCTACTCCATACGATTTGAGGACTGCAGCTCCGCCAAGACCATACTGAAGTAAGCAACTTCTTGTCTGGATAGTAGAGGCTACATCAGGGTTATTCAATTCCAGGCCTAAACACTTCTGGTTTTCATTCTTGCATACGACCAGGATCGTTAATTATTAGGGCACGCACGTAGCAAAGCGCTGCAAAATGTTATGCAACGGAATTAGAAAATGAGCATTTGTTATTGGATAAGTTCAGATGGTACCTCTATTTCACTCAGTTTTTAAGAGTTTTCTTCTGTTTTGTGCCTACTAAACACAACAGGTCAAACCAAAAAAACTGCATTTTGGCCCTTCAGTACTGTAATTTGAATACCCCCAGAATACAGAATTTGCGGTCATAGCCAGTTAATTCAATTTGATACACAGCTTCAGTCAAAATACGTTGGACGTGCTTTAATAATGAATAAGAATTAAGTTATTTTAGGCAACTGTGGTCAACAAGTATTTGGTATAGTGTTGCAGCTGCACACTAAAAGAGAGCAAAGGTTGTTTATATTTATTCATTTTGAAGAGGCGTAAAATCAATGAACACACATTTTGGTGTTCAAGCCATCACTCGGTCAGCATCTGCTATGTTTTTTCCCCTTTAAGGTATATGACAGACGGTATGTTGCTTCGGGAAGCCATGAACGACCCCTTGCTGGAGCGGTATGGCGTGATCATCCTGGATGAGGCCCACGAGAGAACGCTGGCCACGGACATCCTAATGGGAGTATTGAAGGAGGTGGTCCGACAGAGGTCAGACCTCAAGGTACAGCTTCCGCGTCCAGGGGGGAATCTCAAGTCTTTCCTCGATTCCTCATGTCTTTGATTTGGATATTCTCCTTTGTGTTTTGAGAAAGAGGTGAGGAATCAAGGAAAGACAAATGAGGGTTGGTATCTCTTTTTTTCTTTTCTTTTTTGCATTTAGTCCATTCTGGAGATAAATTTGATTCATTAGTTTAATGTAAATTAGCTTGTTTTTGGGTGAAGTTAAAATGGCATTGACCATAACTGAATGAGTCGCATGAAGAAAGAAAATCACATATGAATTGTACATTTTGTTTTACCGTTGAAATTATTTTAAAGTCCCAAAACAACTCCTGGCTTAGCCCATTCCCCATGCCTCTACAAAAGGCAAAAAGAGCCACTGAACACCCCAATTGGCACGTGTTTTTTTGTTGCTTATTAGAAAAATTTAATTTCTGTCTTGGTGTGTTTCCTGACAGGTTCTGCGTTTGGTTAGTTTGTCGCCCATGAGACACTAGACACGGAAGCCTATTTCACTTCCGCAAACTCCCCAGAATGACTCTAAGATACTGTAACTCAAGAAATATGTTAATTAAGACATTTTTGCAGAGATGTTTTAGCGGCGCAATTTTACGTGTAAGTTGTTTGTGCAGTATTTGGACAAATGGACATTGTCAAATCAAAACCCAACCTTAATTTATCCGTTGTGACGCACTGATTATCCAAACTGTTTTAGACGACACAAGAATAACTGTTTCTGATTCATATCGATGCCACATAGGCCATTTTCAAAGGGATTTCTTTGCTTTTTAAATGCAGTCGCTCTTTAGGGGTTATGTTTTTGGATTGCTTTTGACTTACCTTAGTCCCAATGTAATTTAGCCTAGTTATTTGCTCGCCCATTCTAGATCCCTATTCAAACGTAGATGTTTCCCTCTTTGGCTCCCATAGTCAGGCTTTCACTATTGTACACTAAAAGTGGCATTGCAACAATCCTTAACAACCACAAAGCATTAGCAGGAATATGTTCTTTGCCCACAGGTGATTGTGATGAGTGCCACATTAGACGCCGGGAAGTTCCAAGTGTACTTTGACAGCTGTCCGCTGCTGACCATTCCCGGACGCACACACCCCGTGGAGATCTTCTACACCCCTGAGCCGGAGCGGGACTACCTGGAAGCCGCCATCCGCACGGTCGTTCAGATCCACATGTGTGAGGAAGAGGAGGGGGACTGTCTGCTGTTCCTCACCGGACAAGAGGTATACTTCCACCCCTTCTCAAATGCAGTCACGATGGTTCAATTCAGTGTTGAAGAGTGATACTGTCAACACCAAGGTTGTCGCCTGAATATAAGTTGAATTGTTGGGGAGGTTTAACTTTCAGGATACTTGTCTACTGCTCAACGTAAATATTGCCTGACTCTGAACTGTCTATCAGGAAATTGACGAGGCCTGTAAACGGATCAAACGGGAGATCGACGACTTGGGACCTGAAGTCGGAGACATCAAAGTCATTCCACTATATTCCACACTGCCTCCCCAGCAGCAACAAAGAATCTTTGAGGCCGCACCCCCCAGGAAGCCCAGCGGTGCGATAGGAAGAAAGGTAGACCCGCAGAACACTGCAAAAACAGGGTTGTGTTCAGTAGGAAGAAAACATTTTGGAACTGAGAAGAAATGGGAAGGTACTTCCTGAACTTGTACAATCAGATTTTAATTTTCCATTTCAAAATGTTTTGCTATGGGGTGCCCTACTGTATATACAACCCAGATTTCATACATTGGTGCTTGTTTATCACCAAATATTTCCAATGTCTTATGATGTAAGTATGTATAGAAAGTCCTTGAATTGTCTGCTAGTGCTAACCCCCAGTGCCTGTTCCCTAGGTTGTGGTTTCGACAAACATTGCTGAGACATCCCTTACCATCGACGGAGTGGTGTTTGTGATCGATCCCGGTTTTGCCAAGCAAAAGGTAGGCTGCTACTCCTCTCCCTCTATAATGTTTTACTTTACCTTGTCTCGTCATTTCAAACCCAGAGGGAATACCTGGCACTAGAACTACGAACTTGTACTTTTTTCAATAACAGGGACACTTGAACTGTCTGTGGTCCACAATCTGAGCACAATGCAGATAGAAAAGTAATAGTAGTTAATTAACCAGGTTTCCATCCAACCAGTTCAAGCGGATTAATTACCTGACGCATAAAACAACTCATGACAGGCCTCATAGAAACAGAATGTTATCAGTAAAGTTTTGCAATTTCGACAAATCAAAAATACGAAAGACAAGATAGGATCTTTGTGTTGTCTGTGAAGTAGATTGTGCGACAATTGTGGTAGAAATGCTTTTATGTGCAAATATTGATATAAAAACCATCATACTTTTGGCCATGAAGTGTATATGGACACCCCTTTAAATTAATGGATTCATCTATTTCAGCAACACCCGTGTATAAAATCGAGCACACAGTCCCATAGACAAACATTGGCAGTAGAATGGCCCATACTGAAGAGCTCACTGTCTTTCAACGTGGCACCGTAATAAGATGCCACCTTTCCAACAAGTCAGTCCTGCTAGAGCTGCCCCGGTCAACTGTAAGTGCTGTTATTTATCATGAAGTGGAAAAGTCTAGGAACAATGGCTCAGCCTCTAAGTTTTAGGCCACACACACTGCCGAGGGCTGTAGTGTGTAAAAATGGTCTGTTCTTGGTTGCAACACTTACTACGGAGTTCCAAACTGCCGCTGGAAGCAATGTCAACATAAGAACTGTTTGTTGTGAGCTTCATTAAATGGGTTTCCATGGCCGAGCAGCCGCACACAAGCCTAAAATAACCATGCGCAATGCCAAGCGTTGGCTGGAGTGGTGTAAAGCTCGCCGCCATTGGACTCTGCAGCAGTGGAAACGAGTTCTCTGTAGTGATGAATCATGAAATTGCGGTCCGACGGACAAATCTTGGTTTGGCCGATGCCAGGAGAATGCTACCTGCCCGACTGCATAGTGCCAACTGTAGAGTTTGGTGGAGGAGGAATAATGGTCTGGGGCTATTTTTAATGGTTCGGGCTAGGCCCCTTATTTCCAGTGAAGGGAAATATTAACGCTACAGCATGCAATGATATTCTAGACGATTCTGTTCTTCCATCTTTGTGGCAACAGTTTGGTGAAGGCCCTTTCCTGTTTCCACATAACAATGCCCCGTGTACAAAGCGAGCTACGTACAGAAATGGTTTGTCGATCGAGGGAGGGAGAGCTTGACTGGCCTGCACAGAGCCCTGAACTCAACCCCATTGGACACCTTTGGGATGAATTGGAACGCCGACTTAATCGCGGGCCTAATCGCCCAACATCAGTGCCCGACCTCACTAATGCTCTTGTGGCTGAATGGAAGCAAGTCCCCACAACAATGTTCCAACATCTAGTGGAAAGCCTTCCCAGAAGAGTGGAAGCTGTTATAGCAGCAAAGGGAGGACCAACTCCATATCAATGCCCATGATTTTGGAATGAGATTGTGCCAATGTAGTTTCTAAGTGAACTTAGTCATGTGATATGTTTTGTTGTACAACACCACGACTCGAAAAAGCATGCAGAGTTTATAGGCAGATGGAATAAGTTACGATGAACTTTATAGCTTATGTCTTTACTTGGTGGTTAAGTGCACTGTGATGAGCTTCATGCACATTTCCACTAAATATCGAGGGTAGGCGATCATTTGAATGATGCTGGTGACATGATGACCGGTTTGCTTGGCTGCCAATTATCAATTAAAAATGATCTGGCTTTTATCATATAACCTACCCTGTCCACTTTATCAGCAAACTGTCTGTAGAGCATGCGCCAAAAACATATTGGGCAAGTTTGCTATATTATTGCAACAGTTTTTGGGTCAAAATCATCGGTGGAGTTGAAAATGCAATGGACACCCATTTAACTTAGATTATTTAATTCGGTACATGGGGAATTTAACCGCAAAATAATTTTTAATGTTCACTACGTCATTACACACAGCCGTTTATCCTCAACAAGTCAGTTTGGCAGAAACGCCCCTCTGGTGGGAAAATGTGCTTAACCTAGCGACAGTACATTTTTTGAGAACATTTGTTCCCGTTATTACCTGTTTTTTTTTACCTGGGATTTGAACCAGAAACCCTCCCATTACTCATTCACCTCGCTGCCGTTGTAGACTAACACTTGTGTAATGGGTTCCCCTTCGCCCCATATCCAAATCCTTCCAACTGTACCTACAGATGAACAAGTGATTATCTTCAATCATTTGTGTATTCATTGATTTTCACCTGTACATCTGTGGTACAGTTTAAGTAATGAATGTATGATTTAGGACAGCACTTCTAGAGATAATCTATGACATTCACTGTGGACTTAACTGTTAAGTTCATGTTTTAAGTATCCCTATATTTCTGTTATTACGGCGCTATCACTCTGTTAGTACGCCTGCGCAGTAGTCTCACTGGAGATGGACCTGACTTGAGTGTGATGGCACCTACCGGTATGTACTGTAGTCATACGGTGAAGTAAACATTGTTAAACTGGAACCTGGTCGTGGTGTCATTATGAGTTACCATTAACCAACGTGGAATCAGCATCCAGTGTTTAAAAAAATAAAAAATAAAATAAAAAAAATAGACTTGAGTGAGAATGTTGTCTATACCTGTAACCCACAGGTGTACAATCCTCGTATCAGGGTGGAGTCTCTCCTGGTAACGGCGATCAGCAAAGCCTCGGCGCAGCAGAGGGCGGGCCGTGCCGGCAGGACACGGCCAGGGAAGACTTTCCGCCTCTACACTGAGAAAGCCTACAAGACCGAGATGCAGGTGAACTGTCCTGGATTGTAGAAATGTTGGATAATGTTGAGGACAATTAATTTAAGGAAATGTTTAAGGAAATGTTTATAGTCTAACTTATCTCATGTGGTGCTGGGCATTTTACACAGAAGCCTGTTTCGGCCAGTACGTTCAGCTCTTGTTAAACACATGATTTGGCAGAATTAGCCGACCTTGTTACACAACGGATTATATAATACAGTAGAATGGCTTCATGTTCTACTGATCTGACTATTTTCCTTTCCACACTACAGGACAACACGTATCCTGAGATTCTCCGGTCCAACTTGGGTTCTGTCGTGTTGCAGTTGAAGAAGCTGGGTATCGATGACCTGGTGCACTTTGACTTCATGGACCCACCAGGTGAGGAGCCAAGGTTTTGCTGCAATACTTGCCTTTTGGAAGTGCTACTTTAGTTTGAAACTGTTTCATTTGAAACTGACTGGCAGCCCTTTTTCTTGATATACCTCTTGACCAACCATTTTATCATAAAATATAATTTGTTGATTGATCCTTTGACAGACAGAAAAGTAAAAATGACAAAGAGATCAAACATGTTCTATGCTGTACTAATCACTTGCTCTTCTTGCTTCCTCCCTTGCGCTCTCAAGCCCCGGAGACCCTGATGCGGGCGCTGGAGCTGCTCAACTACCTGGCGGCGCTCAACGACGACGGCGACCTGACAGAGCTGGGCTCCATGATGGCAGAGTTCCCGTTGGACCCACAGCTGGCCAAGATGGTGATCGCCAGCTGCGAGTTCAACTGCTCCAACGAGATCCTCTCCATCACCGCCATGCTGTCAGGTAATGGCCCAGGGCCGGGATGGCTGGCATCCAAAGTCGCCCAGTGCCCACCCTTGGCACCAGTTGGCACCTTCTCAACCCTGTGGGTTCCAATTTAATGCAAGATGGAGATCTCTAAATTGATCGTCTCCTCAGTGCTTTGTTAATGCTATTTGTTAATTCCTGGTAGAGTTCATTAATATTTTGGAAAAGTAAGGAGGTGGCCCACAGTTAAGGGGGTTTGCAGATCTAGTTAGCAAAGATGCTAGAAAGTATTAGATTTATATGGAGGGATCAAGTTAACAATATTTGGTAAGTATTCCTCAAATCAAAATGTGAGAACAAAAAGCCAATTGTGGGAAACTTCCGCTGTAGAGGGCTCCATGGAAAAATACACTTTTTTTGGTCTACACAAAGTATTTGGATTGCTTACTGGTTAGATACTTGATTGATAATGACAATTAGTAATTTAAGGTGATGGTTGATGGAAAAGTAAACTGAAAGCCAATTGTATTCTGTATCAAATTGAAAAGTTGACCATGTTTCTTCCAGCTGCTTGAAATATGGGAGTGTTTATCCTCAGTGCAATTGGGCAGGGCAGGCATCTCAATATAGTGCTCTCAGATAGGTCTAAAACATTGCCTCTGCATTTGTTTAGTGGTTTGTCTATGGCTGTTTTAATGGTGTCTCTTGATGTATTATTGGCCCAAATGCAGTACAAGATACCATGGCAAGCAATGTTTTTTTTATCGTCAAGATGTTGTAATGGTCTTACTCGTCAAATGTATTTCTCATCAAGACCTGATCTTTATTTTTGTTTTAAGTGAGGTTTTACACATTTTAAAGGATTATTTGTTATCTGCATGTGGGTGGTTGATTTAGGTTATATTTAAGCTTTCTTGGCCAGTTTTGGTTTTACTACCGGGGGGGTGGGGGGAACCATTTGCGTTCAATATGGCAAGATAGAGTTCTGATTATATCATATAGAATGTTCAGTGTTTGGACTATTCACAATATTTCAAATTGGCATTCCCCTCGTGTTTTACTCGTACACATTTGTGATTCGGTTGTGGTCAATTCAATATCAACTCAGGAGATTCATAGAAATTCCAGTTCAGTACAAAGGCCATACATTTTTTGTTTCCTGAAATTCATGTTGAAGTTGGTCTGCGACTGTAAAATGACTACCTTGAATGTCAAATATTAATTTAAACATGTATGAGTAAAGCAAAATTAGACTTACCAGCGGAACATGAAAGTAATGATCGGTGGTGTTGCAAAAACTCCCAATTTGGACATATTGATCTTCTTTCATACAAAGCCGTATGTCAGTAGTGACATCGTATAAGGACATCTATTTCCCTTTTATAACGTCAAGGCCATTGACTTGAATGTGAAATGGACTTGGATTCTCTTGAATGTTATACATATATACACTGTTCTCAAGTTCAATGCTCTCTTTTAACGCTCTGCAGGTGTGTGAAACCTCTTTGTTTTGCAGATGTGGTTAGGTGTTGACTCCCTTGACAAGCTAGTAGCCAGTCATCATGCAGTCGGAAGAGCCCCCCCTCATAAACACACCACTTGGTCCTGCCCTGCCCACCTATGCTCTCTGTCAAGTTTTCTAGCTACAATAGGCCTTGTTCCTCTGTTCTGTGAATGCTTGACTCATCCCTATGGGCGTCTGTGTTGGGGCCCATACCAACCTTGTCTAGTCCCGCAGTGTTTCGTCCGCCCCACCGAGGCTAAGAAGGCGGCGGACGAGTCCAAGATGCGGTTCGCCCACATCGACGGAGACCACCTGACGCTCCTCAACGTCTACCACGCCTTCAAACAAAGTAAACATGGCCACCACAAACATCTTATTTTGATAGGGTAAAATGAATTAAAGGGACAGATTAGACTCCAAAATCAACGTTAATCAGATGTTTTCAGACCTCAAAAGTGAGTCCACATCCTATGCCATCAGTTGTGTAGACCAACCTTTAATTAATGACAGACTAAAGATAAGCATCACAAATCTGGAATTAACATGGGATATTTGGATCTATAAATTGATAGACTGATACATGGGCCGTGTCCGAAATCTTACTAAAACAACATACTGTGTACTTAGTTGTACTGCATACTATTTAGAATGTATTGTTTAGTAAAAAGCAAATGCCGTAAGCAACAAATGTCCTGAGAATGTACCATCTGATGCGTATTTGCGTTGATTCCCGCAATTCGTTCATTTGGGTACAGCGTGTCCCCTTATCTCATCAGCTGATATTCAGCTGTTGTCAAACACACGTGAGTGAGTCTGGAAAGATGATTCTCTTCCTCAAAAGTGTGTAGCAAATTCTACTAGAAGAGAAGCCGGAATGAGTATAACAAACATCCTGCATTTAAAGCATACTTGAATTTTTTTACATTTACTATAAAACTTTATTTTCGCATACCTAATATGCTTACTATGTAGAATGCAAGTATGGGTAATCGGACTTGGCCATGGACTTATCTCAACAGAAGATTAACCTTTGAAGACTGATTTTTAAGTGTAATGTCCCTTTAAGTAACTTACTTTGAAACATGATGCTTATTTGACTTGCCGTTGCCTGTAGGTTGATCTTTGTTGTCGTTTCTCAGACCACGAGTCTACACAGTGGTGCTACGACAACTTTGTGAACTACCGTTCGCTGATGTCGGCCGACAACGTGCGCTCGCAGCTGTCCCGGATCATGGACCGCTTCAACCTGCCCCGGCGCAGCACCGAATTCACCAGCAGGGACTACTACATCAACATCCGCCGAGCGCTAGTCACAGGCTTTTTCATGCAGGTCAGTCGGTGCACAGCAGGGCAAGTTCCATTTCAATTAACTCCGAATTGAAATGGAATTAAGTGAACAAATACGATTTATCTCGCATTGTGTGCATTTTCTTAAATGTTTTCTTGTTTGCTTAGGTGGCTCATTTGGAGCGCACAGGCCATTATCTCACAGTCAAGGACAACCAGGTGGTCCAGCTACACCCCTCTACCGTCCTGGACCACAAGCCAGAGTGGGTGCTCTACAATGAGTTTGTCCTCACAACCAAGAACTACATTCGCACCTGCTCGGATATCAAACCGGAATGGTACGTTTGTGGTCATGAAGTATGACTCAGAAATGTCCACACAAATAAAACGATTAGCGAATACACTGTAAATAACAAGGGTTTTTGATAAGCGTCAACATTTCAAAACTAATTGATCTCTTATGACTTATTAGTCGTTTACAGGTAATGCTTTTATTGGATATTTTGATTATATTCTACGACTTTGCTTTAATTGATCTCGTCTTCCCAGGCTGGTGAAGGTTGCTCCTCAGTACTACGAAATGGGCAACTTCCCACAGTGTGAAGCCAAGAGGCAGTTGGAGCGAATCGTTGCCAAACTCCAGACCAAGGAGTATTCCCAGTACTGATTAACAGCGACTGGAGAGAGGAAGACATCCTTGAAAGAGCTTGGCACAATTCATACTTTAAAAGTTGTATCCTATCTTCAATCTTAATGTTTCTCTCGATTCAAGATATGATTTTTATAACTTTTGTTTGTGGTTTTTCTGTCCATTCAATAGCAACGTGTATAACTAAGCATTTATGAAATTGATCTCAATGGTGAATATTAGGCTATTCTGATTAGAGATTTTCGAAAAGGAATTCAATTAACATGTTAAGCATGAGAATTCATGTGGATATTGTTATGTTCCTCTAGGAAATTGTGAACCCTGAGAAAGTGTACTTGCCTAGGTTGTCCTTGTTTCTTCAATAAAGGAGCTTCGACTTGAATAAAACCATGAATAATAGCTCATGGTCTTTGATTGTCTACTGGTACGGGAATTACTACTAAAAAACATGTTATGGGTCTAATCCTAGAAGTACATATAGAATCCCTATTCATTTAGTGACCTCTGTGGGTCAAGTAGGCCCATGAAGATTTGTCATAACTTTGATCATGTGTTTATACCACATTAAAAGGTAATACAACTACTTTTGTTTTCATCTGATTGTCAAAAATATCACTTCAAAACGCTCTCCTGTTGACTACCGGGGCGGCATATTTCACCTCTCGCTAAATTCCAGCATCCAAACGGTGCACCTGCAATTTGATGAATGGAAAGCGATGTCTGTTAAGACGTGTAAATAACGTTCAGCGATTGACATTAGGCACACTACACTTATAGCCTGAATTGATGCATCCAGTGCTGTTTGTGCGCTTCTCTGTCTGGGCCACATATCTCTACCTTGATAACATTTTAGTGTTCTTGTCGAACCACGATGCAATTTGGAGAGTATACTGCACATGTTGAAGTCAATTTGCTCATGTTCATGCAGCTGACATGCGGTAATGTTAAATAATGGTGCAATTGCCAACAGTGCTAGGCTTGTGTTTAACTGGTATGGCGTACCCCCAGAATTTATTTTGTCAGGACACCGAACCATACCATCTTACTTTCACCCCTGAGTATACCTTACATTTGCATTGCTGAACTTATCAATGACCTTTGAGTCCCAAGCTCGTACATTGATAAAAATGGAAAACAATTGATAAAAAATGTCATGACAACGATGTTCCAGCTTCGGCATGTTTACTTAGTTTAGTCTGCATGTTATACATGCAACTATGGATGCACACAAGGGACATTGTACTACATATTTTCTCTTATGAACAAGAAGTCAACATTCCTAACATTGAAAAATAACTTCAATGCAATTTGAGAACAAGTATTCTTTAACAATGCAACTTCACATCCAGAAACTGTATGAAAGCATGAAATTACAGTCTGAACTCTTGGATAGTCTCTCTTTTTGCTGGGTATAGGTCCCCCCAACAGTATATTCTATTCACATAATATAGTATTTTTGGGGGAGCTTGTGGCTCTGAGGATTCTCTCCACCCCCCTCTTTGTGTGTTGTCTGTGGCTGGATCTGGAAGTGCTCTGAGGTCTTGTTCCTCCTCTGAGCCTGTGTCCACCACATTGAAGTGTGGTGCATCTGCATTCCCCTGTACTGTTGCTGGTGTCTTTGAGGTTGTAATCCACACACGTTGACCTTCTCACAGCCCGGTGTCTGATTAAAGTCTACAGTTTGTGTTTGTTTCAGCTGTTTGTCCCTCAGGGAATGCCTTCCTGTTAGGCCATTGGGGATTGAGCTGAGCTGGCGAGACAGGCAATGGGGAACGCAGCCTCTTGCCCATAAGGAGCTCGACAGGCAACGGCCCATGATGCAGTGGTGTGACCCTGTTAGCTAACAGCCCTGTACGGATCCTTGTTCTTTTTCAACAGTCCCTTGACTGTTTTCACAGCCCACTCAGACTCACAGTTGCTTTGTGCGTGGTATTGGTTATTGGTCACGTGTGAAGTCCTGTTGTGCTGAAAAAGCAGAAAAGGAGCTTGTGGAGACCTGGGAAGCATTATCTTTAACCAGGACCTCAGTGACCACTGGCAAAAATGTACTGTAATCCATTGATAACTCCAGCTGATGTGGTTATGGGTGTCTTTGCTATTTCAATGTATCTTGAATAGTAACCTACAACTAGCACATACGTCATTTTTCCAATAAAACATATATGCCGCTACCTTTTTCAATGGCCATGTGTCCCTCATGCACTCTGTCTAGCATTTCCGGTTGTAAAGTTTCTGGGATTACGATACGTTGTACTATCATGAGAAGGTCCATTACAGTGGAAGTCACTTTGATGAATCCAGCAGCTGATAAAATTGTACTTTATTAATCCCCCAGAAGGGAAATCTGATTGTACCAGTCAATACTTACATTACCAGTAAATAGACCATAAAAACACAAGGACACACAGACATTAAAAGCAGCACATCATAAATGGATATAAAAAAAAACGAAGTGTTTGTGTTCAAAAGTCTCATGGCATATGGTAAGGAGGATCTGCGGAAACTTTTTGTTTTGGCCCTGGGTAAAATAAATCTGTCTGCCATCGCACTGCAATGTTCCTGGCAGGTACTGTGGCTAGTGTTGGCCTCTATACTTCTAAGCTTTTTGAGGATCCATTTATCCAGCAGTTTAGACAATCTCTAGTTTGTCCTGGTTGGTGCTGATGGTAGATCCAGCCTTCTTGATGATTTTGTTTAACCTGTTTGCTTCATCCCTAGTGATGTTAACCCATTACACTGCAGATTACACTGTAAAAAAGCCACAACACTATTAAAAAACATTTGGACCATTTTTGAGCAGATGTCAAAGGATCTGAGCTTCCTTAAAAAGAATAGCCTTTGCTGAGCCTTTTTAAAAACCATGGAGGCAGTCTGCTGTGTAGCCGGTGAAGAGGAATGGTGACAAAAACGTCTCTTGTGGGGCACCTGTGTTAGTGATGATCATGTCTAAGAACGAGTGGTTCTGTAGTCTTTTATTTAACCTTTCTTTAACTAGGCAAGTCAGTTAAGAACAAATTCGTATTTACAATGACGGCCTACCCCAGCCAAACCCTAACTCGGACGACGCTGGGCCAATTGTGCGCCACCCTATGGGACTCCCAATCATGGCCGGTTGTGATACAGCCTGGAATCGAACCAGGGTCTGTAGTGATGCCTCTAGCACTGAGATGCAGTGCCTTAGGCTACTGTAGGTACACTAGAGGTAGACAGTGACTGCATGAAGAGAAAGTGCAGGACCCTGCTCAGCTATTCAGCACAGTCCTTGAGCACATGGGGTCTGACTCCATCCTGCACTGCAGCCTTCCTGGCATTTGTCAGTTTTAACTGTTTCCTTACCTGGTCAAGAGTAAATGCAGGACTGCTGCTGTAACCTCTCCATAGACCCTTCTGTCTTTCTGTGCAGAAATCGCAGTTATCAAAGCGTGCAAAGAACTGGTTGAGCTCATTAGCTGGTACCTCCACAGTTCCCTCAGCTGAACGCTCACCATATCCAGTCATGAGCTGCATCCCCTTCCACACCTCCCAGATGTTGTTGCGAGCAAATTGTTGCTCAATCTTACACTTGAAGTCCCTCTTCCCAGCCCGGATCTATTGTTTTAATTCCTTCTGTATCCATTTCACCCTGACTATGTCACCCATCAGAAATACTTGTTTTTTGTGGAACAACATTATCAACACAGAAGTTGATATAGTCAGCAATACTGTTGGATAGAAGGTTTATGTCACCGCCAGAGGCATCAATGAATGTATTCCACTCAGTACACTCAAAGCATCTCCTCAAAGTTTCACAGCTGTCCTGTGACCATTTCTGTACCATGATGGTTTTGGGCTTCTGGTGCTGGACAAGTGGTCTGTACTTAGGCAGAAGGTGGATCGTATTGATGCAGTTTCTCCTGCCTGGGCAAATCCATCCATTCTGGAAACAGAAGACAAAGGGCTGTGAGACAAGAGCTTAATCCTGGACACATGAAAAGTAGGGTGTATACAGAGGGTACGGGGTAACAGCAGATGAACAGCAGTGGGACTAAGGACTCTAGAGATGGGGAAAGGACCAATGAAACAGGGGGAAAGTGGCAGGGGGTAACGATTCTTTACCGTGATGTTATTGAGTCCCCGGTAGTCGATACATGGACGCAGGGTCTTGTCCTTCTTCTCCACAAAGAAGAACCCTGCACCCGCAGGGGAGGCAGAACAGTGAATGCTCCCGGCAGCCAGAGAGTCCTCATTGTATTCCTCCATGGCCTTGGTCTCAGGACCAAATAGGGAAAATAGCCAGCCTCGAGGCAGTGTGGAGCCCGGGAGGAGGTCAATAGCGCAGTCGTAAGAACGATGCGGAGGAAGAGAGGTAGCACGAGCCTTGCTGAAAACCTCCAGGTTATGGTACTCTTGAGGGAATGGCAGAGAAATCTGAGGCAGTACTTAAACCTGGAGGAGGATGTTCCAGGTGATGCTGCAATGTGAGTGGTAAAACGGACTCCAACCCAGGATTGAAACCGTGGTCCAGTCAATAACGGGGTTGTGCTTCTGGAGCCATGAGAATCCCAAAACAACTGGGACGTGGGGAGATTCGATAAGGAGAAGCTGTATGGACTCACTGTGATTTCCTGATACCCGCAAGTGAATGGGAACTGTTCTGTGCGTTCCCCTGCCAATGGAGCAGCCGTCCAGTGCTCTTGAGAGGAGTTCTGTGGAGATATCTAGCTTGGATACCAGGGTAGCGTCCATAAAACTTTAATCTGCCCCAGAGTCGATGAGCACCCGGAGAGAATTAGACCGGTCACCCCACAGCAGAAGAAAAAGGGAGTACAAGTAATGGGAGTTAGAAAATTGCCAGTCTGGTCCACCAGCGTACTCGTTCCTACTGATGAGCCTGGTCTTTTGACTGGGCAGGTGGCTATGTAATGCCCCGCAGCACCACAATACAGACAACAGTTGGAGCTCAGCCTTCGTGAACGTTCCTTAGGCGATAATCTAGCTCTGCCTAGTTGCATAGGCTCCAGAGTAAATGAGTCACCCCTCGCCATTGATTCCCGAGGGAGTTCGGGTGGCTTCAGCTCCTCTCGGATATGCAGACATCGGGGACTTCTTTGGAGGTGAGCAGGCAGCAGCGGATGAACGAGTGTGACCGAGATCCGACCTCCTCTCACTCCTGCGGTCCCGTAGACGCCTATCAATCCTAATTGTTATGGCAATGAGGTGATCGAGGTCCAAAGGTAACTCCCGAGCTACGAGATCGTCTTTTATCTCCTCCGACAGTCCGTGAAGGAAAGTATCGAATAGGGACTCCGGATTCCAGGCACTACTGGAGTCTTAACGTAATCCAAGTAGTTTTCAGGCCGCCTCTCTCCCGGGTATAGGAAAATCTAACACCTTCCTCCCCTTCATGAAAACTTTCAGATGACGACAAATGGCTGATTGTTGCTCTCAAACTGCCGTTGCCCAGGAGAGCGCCCTTACAGACATTAGCGTAATCAGATACTCTATCTTCGAGCGATCCAAAGGGAACGAAGACAGTTTCTCAGTGCTCAAAAACGAGGTGGCACTGAGAAAGAAATGCCCGGCAGGTTCCAGGATCCCCAGAATATTGCTCAGGAGGAGATAAGTGGGGTCATCGGAGAGCCGGGTCGGCTGTACCAACCCACCACTGGTAGGGGAGTTACTGAGTGACTTGCAGGTCTCAGTTGTGGTATGCTGCCTGTGAGATAACGGAATTGCTCCAGTAATGTCTTGAAGCCCTGGTTGTGGCGTTCCACCAGCGAATGGAGCCCTTCCATAAGATTCTGGAGTAGCTCGTTATGTCTTCCAATGGTGGCTCTATGCAGAGAGACAGTTTTGCGGAGCTGGTTTGAGTCTGCTGGGTCAGTCATGGCCAGGTCGTACTATAACGACACAGGGCGAGACCCAGATGCCGGCACAGGAGGCAGATGGTTGAAGTCTCTGATATTTAAGGGGCAGGCAAGAGTCAGGTTGAGGACAGGCAAAAGTTCATAAACCATGTCAGAGTTCCAAACGGTACAGGGCGGCAGGCAGGCTCGAGGTCAGGGCAGGCTGAATGGTCAGGCAGGTGGACTTAGTGTCAGGGCAAGCAAGAGGTCAGAACCGGGAGGACTAGAAAAACAGACTAGGACCAGAAGCTCGGAAAAAACACGCTGATTAGCTTGACAAGACAAGACGAACTGGCAACAGACAAACAGAGAACACAGGAATAAATACACTGGGAATAATGGGGAAGTTGGGTGACACCTGGAGGCTGGTGGAGACAATCACAAAGACAGGTGAAACAGATCAGGGTGTGACACTTTCAACCATGGTCGACAGTAACCAGCAACACCCAACAAAGACATTGTGCTGCTTGCTAACAGGTTTAGGCACATATTTGATTGCTTCTAATCTATCTTTGGAGAGGACACGAGCCCCAGAAGTAATGTCATGACCCAAATATTTAACGGAGCTTTATGACCTTTTTCTGCCAAAAAAATTAACAATGCCCTAGTGTCCTCATGCCATATCTCCTCTGATTTTGAGCAAACCAACAAATCGTCAACATACTGAACCAAAGTACTCCCTCCCGGAGAAACAAAACCCCCTAGGTTTTGAGACCAACATATTTCAAGCAGACCACCATAGTCCCTGTGCCCAAGAAAACAAAGGCAACCTGCCTAAGTGACTACAGATCCGTAGCACTCACGTCCATTGCCATGGGGTGCTTTGAAAGGTTGGTCATGGCTCACATCAACACCATTATCCCAGAAACCCTAGACCCACTGCAATTTGCATACCGCCCAAACAGATCCACAGATGATGCAATCTCTATTGCACTCCACACTGCCCTTTCCCACCTGGACAAAAGGAACACTTATGTGAGAATGCTATTCATTGACTACAGCTCAGCGTTTAACACCATAGTGCCCTCAAAGCTCATCACTTAGCTAAGGATCCTGGGACTAAACACCTCCCTCTGCAACTGGATCCTGGACTTCCTGACGGACCCCCAAGTGGTGAGGGTAGGTAGCAACACATCTTACACGCTGACCCTCAACACTGGAGCTCCCCAGGGGTGCGTGCTCAGTCCCCTCCTGTACTCCCTGTTCACCCACGACTGCATGGCCAGGCACGACTCCAGCACCATCATTAAGTTTGCAGAATACACACAACAGTGTAGTAGACCTGATCACCAACAACGAAGAGACAGCCTATAGGGAGGAGGTCAGAGACCTGGCCGGGTGGTGCCAGAATATCAACCTATCTCTCAACATAACCAAGACTAAGGAGATGATTGTGGACTACAGGAAAAGGAGGACCGAGCACGCCCCCATTCTCATCGATGGGGCTGTAGTGGAGCAGGTTGAGAGCTTCAAGTTCCTTGGTGTCCACATCAACAACAAACTAGAATGGTCCAAACACACCAAGACAGTCGTGAAGAGAGCACAACAAAGCCTATTCCCCCTCAGGAAACTAAAAAGATTTGGCATGGGTCCTGAGATCCTCAAAAGGTTCTACAGCTGTAACATCGAGAGCATTGCCTGGTACGGCAATTGCTTGGCCTCCGACCGCAAGGCACTTCAAAGCGTAGTGCGTACGGCCCAGTACATCACTGGGGCAAAGTTGCCTGCCATCCAGGACCTCTACACCAGGCGTTGTCAGAGTAAGGGAATACCCCCCTGAATTGTACAAAAATGAATGGCAAGATATTGGCATTGGACAAACCATATACACGATGTCCAATACCACCCAAAGCGGCGTTGATTCGTGTAAAGTATATGGCAAATGCCATATGGCAATTGCCAATTGTAACACCTCAAAAATCCAACAGGGGGCGAGTGCGCTCCACCGGGGTTTTTCATATTGGAAATGTAACCCAAGTCAACATCCAAAAGAAAATTTTTGAAAAAAGGATATTTTTTTCAAAAACTTTTCACCCCTTAAAAAAGTGCTTTCTGGGCCTTTTTTCGAAATTCTTTCGATTTTTTTGTCAATTACACATGTGTAAGAGCTGTATGAATATACTTTTGTCCAATTTTTTTATCATATTTTTTTATTTTTTTAATTACATGCGCATAAGGCATATGTTTTGTACATTTGCAATATGATTTCATAGGAAGTCAAAAGTCAAAAGTCAAAAATGTCAAAATTTGGTAAAAAACTTCACACATCCTTAAAAAAGTGCTTTCTGGACCGTTTTTCAAAATTCTTTCAATTTTTATGTCAATTACACATGTATAAGAACTTTATCAACATACTTTAGTCATACTTTATTATCCTATTTTTTTTTTTTTTTTACTTGTGCATAAGGCATATGTTTTCTCCATTTGGAATATGATTTCATAGGAAGTCAAAAGTCAAAAGTCAAAAATGTCAAAATTTGGTAAAAAACTTCACACATCCTTAAAAAAGTGCTTTCTGGACCGTTTTTCAAATTTCTTTCAATTTTTGTGTCAATTACACATGTATAAGAACTTTATCAACATACTTTAGTCATACTTTATTATCATTTTTTATTATTTTTTTTTTACTTGTGCATAAGGCATATGTTTTCTCCATTTGGAATATGATTTCATAGGAAGTCAAAAGTCGAAAATTTGATTTTTTTTTTAAACTTTAAAAACTAAAAAAAGTGCTTTCTGGACCGTTTTTCGAAATTGTTTCGATTTTAAGACAATTAATCATGTGTAAGAAGTGTATGAATATACTTTTGTAAAATGTTATTATCATAATTTTTTTTTTTTTACTTGTGCAAAAGGAATATGATTTGTCTATTTGCAATATGATTTCATAGGAAGTCAAAAGTCAAAGTTACCCAAAAATGTTTTGGATGTTTTTTTGTTTATGTTTCCTTACTTTTTCAAAGTCACTGTGCATTTGCAATATGTTTCAATGGGCAGGTACCGTCACGAATTTGTCATGCTCAAAAATTTTTAGATGTATTTTTTTTTGTTTCTTACTTTTTCAAAGTCACTGTGCATTTGCAATATGTTTTAATGGGCAGGTACCATCACGAATTTGTCATGCTCAAAATTCAAGCTTTACTTTGCTCAAACTATACCTTTGTCATCTTGTGATCTAAAATATGCAACTGGTTACCCAAAAAATGTGTTGATGTTTTTTTGTTTATGTTTCCTTACTTTTTCAAAGTCACTGTGCATTTGCAATATGTTTCAATGGGCAGGTACCGTCACGAATTTGTCATGCTCAAAAAATTTTAGATGTATTTTTTTTTGTTTCTTACTTTTTCAAAGTCACTGTGCATTTGCAATATGTTTTAATGGGCAGGTACCATCACGAATTTGTCATGCTCAAAATTCAAGCTTTACTTTGCTCAAACTATACCTTTGTCATCTTGTGATCTAAAATATGCAACTGGTTACCCAAAAAATGTGTTGATGTTTTTTTGTTTATGTTTCCTTACTTTTTCAAAGTCACTGTGCATTTGCAATATGTTTCAATGGGCAGGTACCATCACGAATTTGTCATGCTCAAAATTTTTTAGATGTATTTTTTTTTGTTTCTTACTTTTTCAAAGTCACTGTGCATTTGCAATATGTTTTTTCACTATAGAATCATATTGCAAATGCACGTGCATCTGGTCACCCCCCCCAAAAAAAATTTTGATTTTTTTTGTTTATGTTTCCTTACTTTTTCAAAGTCACTGTGCATTTGCAATATGTTTTTTCACTATAGAATCATATTGCAAATGCACGTGCAACTGGTCACCTAAAAATAAAAATAAAATGTTTATGTTTCCTTACTTTTTCAAAGTCACTGTGCATTTGCAATATGTTTCAATGGGCAGGTACCATCACGAATTTGTCATGCTCAAAATTTTTTAGATGTATTTTTTTTTGTTTCTTACTTTTTCAAAGTCACTGTGCATTTGCAATATGTTTTTTCACTATAGAATCATATTGCAAATGCACGTGCATCTGGTCATCCCCCCCAAAAAAATTTTGATTTTTTTTGTTTATGTTTCCTTACTTTTTCAAAGTCACTGTGCATTTGCAATATGTTTTTTCACTATAGAATCATATTGCAAATGCACGTGCATCTGGTCACCCCCCCAAAAAAATTTTTGATTTTTTTTGTTTATGTTTCCTTACTTTTTCAAAGTCACTGTGCATTTGCAATATGTTTTTTCACTATAGAATCATATTGCAAATGCACATGCAACTGGTCATCCCCCCCAAAAAAAATTAGATTTTTTTTATGTTTCCTTACTTTTTCAAAGTCACTGTGCATTTGCAATATGTTTTTTCACTATAGAATCATATTGCAAATGCACATGCAACTGGTCATCCCCCCCAAAAAAAATTAGATTTTTTTTATGTTTCCTTACTTTTTCAAAGTCACTGTGCATTTGCAATATGTTTTTTCACTATAGAATCATATTGCAAATGCACGTGCAACTGGTCACCCAAAAATAAAAATTTTGGATTTTTTTTGTTTATGTTTCCTTACTTTTTCAAAGTCACTGTGCATTTGCAATATGTTTCAATGGGCAGGTACCATCACGAACTTGTCATGCTCAAAATTTTTTAGATGTATTTTTTTTTGTTTCTTACTTTTTCAAGGTCACTGTGCATTTGCAATATGTTTTTTCACTATAGAATCATATTGCAAATGCACATGCAACTGGTCATCCCCCCAAAAAAAATTTAGATTTTTTTTGTTTATGTTTCCTTACTTTTTCAAAGTCACTGTGCATTTGCAATATGTTTTTTCACTATAGAATCATATTGCAAATGCACGTGCAACTGGTCATCCCCCAAAAAAATTTTTAGATTTTTTTTGTTTATGTTTCCTTACTTTTTCAAAGTCACTGTGCATTTGCAATATGTTTTTTCACTATAGAATCATATTGCAAATGCACATGCAACTGGTCATCCCCCCCAAAAAAAATTAGATTTTTTTTATGTTTCCTTACTTTTTCAAAGTCACTGTGCATTTGCAATATGTTTTTTCACTATAGAATCATATTGCAAATGCACATGCAACTGGTCATCCCCCCAAAAAAAAATTAGATTTTTTTTATGTTTCCTTACTTTTTCAAAGTCACTGTGCATTTGCAATATGTTTTTTCACTATAGAATCATATTGCAAATGCACGTGCAACTGGTCACCCAAAAATAAAAATTTTGGATTTTTTTTGTTTATGTTTCCTTACTTTTTCAAAGTCACTGTGCATTTGCAATATGTTTCAATGGGCAGGTACCATCACGAACTTGTCATGCTCAAAATTTTTTAGATGTATTTTTTTTTGTTTCTTACTTTTTCAAGGTCACTGTGCATTTGCAATATGTTTTTTCACTATAGAATCATATTGCAAATGCACATGCAACTGGTCATCCCCCCAAAAAAAATTTAGATTTTTTTTGTTTATGTTTCCTTACTTTTTCAAAGTCACTGTGCATTTGCAATATGTTTTTTCACTATAGAATCATATTGCAAATGCACGTGCAACTGGTCATCCCCCAAAAAAATTTTTAGATTTTTTTTGTTTATTTTTCCTTACTTTTTCAAAGTCACTGTGCATTTGCAATATGTTTTTTCACTATAGAATCATATTGCAAATGCACATGCAACTGGTCATCACCCCCAAAAAAATTTAGATTTTTTTTATGTTTCCTTACTTTTTCAAAGTCACTGTGCATTTGCAATATGTTTTTTCACTATAGAATCATATTGCAAATGCACGTGCAACTGGTCATCCCCCCAAAAATTTTTTAGATTTTTTTTGTTTATTTTTCCTTACTTTTTCAAAGTCACTGTGCATTTGCAATATGTTTTTTCACTATAGAATCATATTGCAAATGCACATGCAACTGGTCATCCCCCCCAAAAAAATTTAGATTTTTTTTATGTTTCCTTACTTTTTCAAAGTCACTGTGCATTTGCAATATGTTTTTTCACTATAGAATCATATTGCAAATGCACATGCAACTGGTCATCCCCCCCCAAAAATTTTAGATTTTTTTTGTTTATGTTTCCTTACTTTTTCAAAGTCACTGTGCATTTGCAATATGTTTTTTCACTATAGAATCATATTGCAAATGCACGTGCAACTGGTCATCCCCCCCAAAAAAATTTAGATTTTTTTTGTTTATTTTTCCTTACTTTTTCAAAGTCACTGTGCATTTGCAATATGTTTTTTCACTATAGAATCATATTGCAAATGCACATGCAACTGGTCATCCCCCCCAAAAAATTTTAGATTTTTTTTGTTTATGTTTCCTTACTTTTTCAAAGTCACTGTGCATTTGCAATATGTTTTTTCACTATAGAATCATATTGCAAATGCACGTGCAACTGGTCACCCAAAAATAAAAATTTTGGATTTTTTTTGTTTATGTTTCCTTACTTTTTCAAAGTCACTGTGCATTTGCAATATGTTTCAATGGGCAGGTACCATCACGAATTTGTCATGCTCAAAATTTTTTAGATGTATTTTTTTTTGTTTCTTACTTTTTCAAAGTCACTGTGCATTTGCAATATGTTTTAAAGGGCAGGTACCATCACGAATTTGTCATGCTATAAAAATCTTGCAGGAATGTGAAATTGACTGGCCCGATGAACTCGGGATGGCTTTGCAGTGATTCTGGGTCATCTCAATCGCTCGTTTGGGTTGATTTCAGAATGTCGCTTTTGGTGATGTTTTTTCACTATAGGATCATATTGCAAATGTACAAGAGTCAAGTGGACAAGAGTCCATCAGTCAATTAGATATCATTCTGACCACCAAACTGATACAAACTGACACCAAACCCACTTTTTCCAACTCGTTTAGTAGCCAACTATTACATACTTCAGAGCTGGCCCAAAATTCACAACCCCTTCGGTTCAAACCATAAAAAAACCATAAAACACGTAGTTACGTTCTAGCTGCGGGTCCATTTCTTATGTTATGTGTTGGCCTAGCTGAGGCGACCCCGAATCCCAAGTTTCGGCTCGATAGGTCATTTGGTGTCCGAGAAAAACCCTAATTGGTGCTGAAAATCCACTATTTTCCATGACTTGCTACGGGGTCCTTGAATGAGCTATTGGACAGAAACGTTGGGGTCTGTCTATATGGGCCGAGACGTTTGCAATGCACCTAGTCTTGCGACTCTGGGACATTTCTAAATGTCGTCATTTTCGTGATGCAAAAATGAATTGAAGTTATTTCAAATGTACGAGGCTGTTTCTCGGTCCGAGAACCTTCTAGAGCCACGTAACTCACCACGCACCATCTACGGGAGGTCTAGAACAGGTTTCTAAAGTTTCGGAACTCTAGGTCCGACGGTTCTTTTTTAGCTCCAACAAAGCTAACTATTGGAGCCAGTGTCTGTCTCTACGCACCCCAATACGTCCCTCCTTCCAAGTTGTGTTTTAGTGTGATTTTTTTTTCCTTTGAATTTTTTTGGGAAAAATGACTGATTTACAGTTCATGGGGGTTGCCTAATCACACATATGAAGTTTTGGAAAGATCAGACTTTTTTAACCCTTCGAAACAGCCCCTAAGACACCAATTATGGCACTTCCGGTTGGCACAGGAAGTTATAAATCAACACATATCCTCATTGGGGTATGCTGTTACAGAATCCTGAGTTTTAAGTCCTTACGTTAAGAATTGACTGATCTACACAGGGTTGAATGCACTATGTCTATCAAACTGCATGCAGTGTATGGGTAAACACTTTTAGGGGCATTTTAACCACTTCCGGTTGGTCCAGGAAGCTTAGAATCAACACAGGTAGACCTCATAGTGGCCTGATGGACTGGTACCGAAGACAGGTTCATACGGCATTCATAACCCACATAGGCCTCAGGTTGAAATTAGGGGTGCAGGCAATGTATTCCTATGGGGAGAGATGACACTGTAATCTGTGAGATCAAAAAACACTGTTTTACTGTTAAGGGTTAATGCCACACGGTCAAGGTTAGGCTTGTTCAGATCGGGAGGACCTTAGGAACATTCATGTGGTGCAATTTTTCTTCTCACTCTAACGGTTCTCTCACTGTCACCCAAAAGCAAATGACATTGTGGTGCAGGCTTCATTTTGGGCCTACTATTCTAATGCTCGCTGCGCCTAGACCGAGCGAGCTACGGTCAAGCGGGATATCTCGCTGAACTCGGTACGGCCTAGGGATTATGGTAATGCCATTTCCTGCTCTCTGTGTCTTTAAGCACCGCACTTTATCACTCCATCCTTCCTGTGTGTGTGTGAGGGAGCTTTTCTTTGACATCTGTTGGGATTAATGACTGATTTACAGTTCAGAAGGGTTACCTAGTCACACATATGAAGTTTTGGAGAGATGTGACTTTTTTAACCCTTCGAAACAGAGAGTGTGACCCAATTAAAGGCACTTCCGGTTGGCACAGGAAGCTATAAGTAAACACATGTCTTGATTTACATAGCCACTTACAGAATCCCGAGTTTTAAGTCTTTACGTTAAGAATTGACTGATCTACACAGGGTTGAATGCACTATGTCTATCAAACTGCAGGCAGTGTATGGGTAAACACTTTTAGGGGCATTTTAACCACTTCCGGTTGCTCCAGGAAGCTTAGATTCGACACAGGTAGATCTCATAGTGGCCTGATGGACTGGTACCGAAGACAGGTTCATACGGCATTCATAACCCATATAGGCTTCAGGTTGAATTTTGTGGTGCAGGCTATGTATTCCTATGGGGAGAGATGTCACTGTAATCTGTGAGATCAAAAAACCCTGTTTTACTGTGAAGGGTTAATGCCACACGGTCAAGGTTAGGCTTGTTCAGATCGGGAGGACCTTAGGAACATTCATGTGGTGGAATTGTGCTTCTCACCCTAACGGTTCTCTCACTGCCACCCAAAATCAAATGACATTGTGGTGCAGGCTTCATTTTGGGCCTTCTTTTTTTCAAGTTTGCTGCACTCAGAACGAGCTACGGTCAAGCGGGGCGTCTCCTTGAACTCGGCACAGTCTGGAGACTATGGTGATGCCATTTTTTGTGTTGATTTCAGAATGCCATTTTGGTGATGGTCCCTCTCCGTTTAAACATATTGCAAATGTACAAAAGTCAACTAGCAAGTCAGTGTCCATCAGTCAATTAGATGTCATTATGACACCAAATGGATATCAATTGACACCAAACCCACTTTTTCCTACTCATTTAGTAGCCAACTATCACATATGTCAGAGCAGTCCCATAATTCACAGCGCCTTCGGTTTAAAACATAATAAAAAGGTAAAACACATAGTTACGTTCTAGCTGCGGGTCCAGTTCGGACATTATGTGAAGGCCTATGTGAGGCGACCCCGAATCCCGAGTTTCGGCTCGATAGGTCATTTGGTGTCCGAGAAAAACCCTAATTGGTGCTGAAAATCCACTTTTTTCCATGCCTTGCTACGGGGTCCTTGAACGAGCTATCGGACAGACACGTCGGAGTCCGTCTCTATGGGCCGAGCCGGTTTCAATGCACCTAGCCTTGCGTCTCTGAGACTTTTCTAAACGTCGTCATTTTTGTAATGGTCAAAATGAATTGAAGGTATTGCAAATGTACGAGGCTGTTTCTCGGTCCGAGAACCTTCTAGAACCACCTAACTCACCACGCACTATCGACATGAGGCCTAGAACAGGATTGTAAAGTTTCGGAACTCTAGGTCCGACCGTTCTTTTTTAGCTCCAACAAAGCTAACTATTGCAGCCACTGTCTGTCTCTACGCACCCCAATACGTCCCTCCATCCAAGTTGTGTTTAGTGTGATTTTTTTTTCCTTTGATTTTTTTGGGGAAAAATGACTGATTTACAGTTCATGGGGGTTCCCTAATCACACATATGAAATTTTGGAGAGATCAGACTTTTTTAACCCTTCGAAACAGCACCTGAGACACCAATTATGGCACTTCCGGTTGGCACAGGAAGCTATAAATCAACACATATCCTCATTGGGGTATGTTGTTACAGAATCCTGAGTTTTAAGTCCTTACGTTAAGAACTGACTGATTTACACAGGGTTGAATGCACTATGTCTGTCAAACTGCAGGCAGGGTATGGGTAAACACTTTTAGGGGCATTTTAACCACTTCCGGTTGGTCCAGGAAGCTCAGAATCAACACAGGTAGACCTCATAGTGGCCTGATGGACTGGTACCGAAGACAGGTTCATACGGCATTCATAACCCATATAGACTTCAGGTTGAAATTAGGGGTGCAGGCAATGTATTCCTATGGGGAGAGATGACACTGCATTCTGTGAGATCAAAAAACACTGTTTTACTGTTAAGGGTTAATGCCACACGGTCAAGGTTAGGCTTGCACGGATCGGGAGGACCTTAGGAACATTCATGTGGTGTAATTTTTCTTCTCACCTAAACGGTTCTCTCACTGTCACCCAAAAGCAAATGACATTGTGGGGCAGGCTTCATTTTGGGCCTACTTTTCTAATGGTCGTTGCACTTACACCGAGCGAGCTACGGTCAAGGCGGATAGCTCGTTGAACTTAGCACAGTCTGGAGACTATGGTGATGCCATTTTTTGTGTTGATTTCAGAATGCCATTTTGGTGATGGTCCCTCTCTGTTTAAACATATTGCAAATGCACAAAAGTCAACTAGCAAGTCAGTGTCCATCAGTCAATTAGATGTCATTATGACACCAAACCCACTTTTTCCTACTCATTTAGAAGCCAACTATCACATATGTCAGAGCAGTCCCATAATTCACAGCGCCTTTAGTTTAAAACATAATAAAAAGGTAAAACACATAGTTACGTTCTAGCTGCGGGTCCAGTTCGGACATTATGTGAAGTCCTATGTGAGGCGACCCCGAATCCCGAGTTTCGGCTCGATAGGTCATTTGGCGTCCGAGAAAAACCCTAATTGGTGCTGAAAATCCACTATTTTCCATGCCTTCCTACGGGGTCCTTGAACGAGCTATCGGACAGAAACGTTGGGGTCCGTCTCTATGGGCCGAGCCGGTTTCAATGCACCTAGCCTTGCGTCTCTGAGACTTTTCTAAACGTCGTCATTTTCGTAATGGTCAAAATGAATTGAAGGTATTGCAAATGTACGAAGCTGTTTCTCGGTCCGAGAACCGTCTAGAGCCACGTAACTCACCACGCACCATCGACCGGAGGTCTAGAACAGGTTTCTAAAGTTTCGGAACTCTAGGTCTGACGGTTCTTTTTTAGCTCCAACAAAGCTAACTATTGCAGCCACTGTCTGTCTCTACGCACCCCAATACGTCCCTCCATTCAAGTTGTGTTTTAGTGTGATTTTTTTTTCCTTTGATTTTTTTGGGGAAAAATGACTGATTTACAGTTCATGGGGGTTGCCTAATCACATATATGAAGTTTTGGACAGATCTGACTTTTTTAACCCTTCGAAACAGCCCCTGAGACACCATTTAAGGCACTTCCGGTTGGCACAGGAAGCTATAATTAACCACATATCCTCATTGGGGTATGCTTTTACAGAATCCTGAGATTTAAGTCTTTACGTTAAGAACTGAGTTATTTACGGAGGGTTTAGTATGTGTGTGTTATTTCAGAAAATCATAGAAAATCACAGAAATGTCGCAGAGCTCCGCAGCACACTTTAAAAAGATTCGTATGAACACCCTGCAACTGGATCTGTAACCGTTGAAAAAAAAAAACGCCTATTTGTGACCATCACCAAGATGTCATTGTTCCGTTTCTCTTAAATGACGATAGATAAATGGCTGTTTTTTTTTTTATTGACACCGGAGGCTCCTTGACTTTGACCTGAAGTGGAAAAATAATTTCTCTATTTCCATTTAGGACCTTTAATCCCAGAAAAACGGCCATAACTCAAAAACCGTCGAGGCCTAGACGCCATCTTGTTCGGGGCCAACTGCCCATTATGCCAAACCTACGCTCACCGAGTTTCGGCTTCGAAATATTTTCCGTTTTCGAGATAAGGCCCCGTCGTGATTCGTGATGTTTTGCCAAATTGCCATATGATTCCGTATGCCCTCTTGTGGGAAATTCCGGGACAGCGGAAAAACGGTCAAAAACTTGTTTATTTTTTAAAACGGAAACCGAATGTCCGACAAAGTTCATTTGATGACTTCCCGGTAGGCCTGGCCCTACCGCACGGCCCGACGCCGACCGCGAATTTTACAAACGATTTCGGACGTCTAGTAAGGGACCGTACATTTGCAATATGGACTTTCTCACTGATCATACACGAAATGCCGAAATGTTCCCTTAAGGTATGGAAGGCCCTAAAAATTGTTAAAGACCCCAGCCACCCTAGTCATAGACTGTTCTCTCTACTACCACATGGCAAGCGGTACCGGAGTGTGCCAAGTCTAGGATAGGTAATCAAATGGCTACCCGGACTATTTGCATTATGACCCCTCTATTTATTCTGCTGATATATGTTTATCATATATGCAATGTCACTATAGCTAAATACTCATGTACATAACTGTACTACCTCAATTGGGCTGACCAACCACTGTTCCCACACATTGGCTAACCAGGCTATCTGCATTGTGTCCCACCCACCACATACCAACCCCTCTTTTACACTACTGCTACTCTCTGTTCATCATATATGCATAGTCACTTTAACCATATCTACATGTACATACTACCTCAATCAACCTGACCCTGACTAACCGGTGTCTGTATGTAGCCTCGCTACTTTTATAGCCTCGCTACTGTATATAGCCTATATTTTTTACTCTTGTTTTTATTTCTTTACCTAACTATTGTTCACCTAATACATTTTTTGCACTATTGGTTAGAACCTGTAAGTAAGCATTTCACTGTAAAGGTCTACACCTGTTGTATTCGGCGCACGTGACAAATAAACTTTGATTTGATTTGACATTTCTTTTGCAAAGATTTCCAGTGATTCCACGTAGCCTTGTAGCATCACCGTCCATTTCCATTTAGTCCCAAGAAATGTAAACGAGATCCAGTCCTGTGACTCTTCAGCCACAGGGACGCTAAAGAAAGCATTAGCTAAATTAATTAATGATAAACAACAACTACCTGGAGGCACCTGGGATAAAATGGTAACATTGTTAGGCACCAGGGGTGCTCTAGCATGTACAGCATTGTTTACTAGTCTAAGGTCTTGCACAAAACGATAATCACCAGATGGTTTCCTATCAGGTAAAATTGGTGTGTTTAAAAGGCTAATTCGGGGAGGGAACCAGAGCGCCTCTTTCAACTAATGCACTATGAATTAGAATGATACCCATTTCGGCTTCCTTGCTAAGAGGTTACTGAGCTTTGTAAGGTCTGTGGGTGCTTTTTGGAATTACCACAACTGGTGGAGCTCCTTTCATGTCTCCAATGCCAGTCTTTGATTTAGCCCACAGTTCTTCAGGGATATCTTTTAGCCAATATCTTGGATGAAAAGACTGGCATTGGATGAATTATATTGTAATACCACAGGCATGGTTTCAACGGGAATTAGTTATTTTCTTGGTGTTGTCATTGCAGTAGCCCATTATGGGGAATAGAAAGTTGCTGTAGAAGCTGACCACTGTTCTTACCCTTCCCAGGCCACCCAATCAGTTGCTTCCATCACTTTTTCATCCAAATACCCACATCTTTCCATTGTTTTTCTGGAGCTTTTGATAAGCTACAATGGGGAACTGAGCCAGGGACTTCATACAAACTTATCTGAGTATCCATCAACAACACTCCAGCTGCTACAAAGTCTTCTCCTCTGTATACTCCATTCATGGTTATCTCCACTTTCTCTTTTTGTTTTGACCATCTCTGTTGGTATTCAGTGTCATCTTCGCATGAGGGAAAAGCAGCAGTACAATGTAGGTATTCAGACACTTCCCAGTTACCACGCAATGGGGAAGAGAGGGATTGCTTTCTCAGATGTCCCTCAACATGGTGATCATTCAGGTGCCAAGCATAGTAACAGTTCATCAGGTATGGGAAGATTCCATTTTCTCTCGATCCCAATGACAATCCTTCTTCAATACAGGCAACAGATAAATTAATTTTACACATCAAATCTCTTCCTAATAAATTTACTTGGCAGGCGGAGGAGTACAGGAATCGGTGTCTCCATTTGCCCTCTCCCCATGTCCAGAGGACAAGTCTAACATTCTTCAGATGGAATTCCAGACGCTCCCAATGTGTGCATAGTTTTTTTGAGGGGGAGACAGACACGGCAGACATTTTCAACACTTAGACCGCTTCCCCCTCAGCCCCCTCATCCACCTCCTCTTCCAAATGGGTTGTTCACCTGCACGCCCACAGGTAGGGACGGCCACTCTCCTTGTCCTTCACCTACTGGGCAGTGTGTTGTAAGATGCCCTACCTTCCCACAGTTGTAGCAGCTCCAGTCTCTACCTTCGTCAGCTCCAGGGCCCACTTCAGGGCAATGTCTTGAAAATGCCCTAACTTCCCACCGTTGTAGCACTTCCAGTCTCACCCCGCCAGCTCCAGCAGGGGACCCCTCGACCTCTACCTCACCTCTACCTCCTTGGATTCCTCAGTTGCCACCATTGTCCCAATGTCCTCTTCCTCCTCCAGAGTAGTACATCAGCTGTGCCTTCTTCAGTGTCTTTCCATCCTTCGTTTCATTTTCCTTCAACTGTGGGTGATATAAGGCTTTACGTCAGATAGTGGTTTCATTTCCCATGCAATACAAGTTGTAGTTACAGCTGTCTTCAGATCTTGTCTCAGGCCTGTCACCACAGCATGGCACAATAAGCTGCTGTACGAGTCTTGGTCAGGCATCAGACCTGAGTGTTGGAGGAAGACTGTCTCCATTCATTCCATGTAGTCACTCAATTTTCCATCAGTTCCCTGTTTGGTGGAATGGATTTTCTGCCCGTCTGTGTGTTTGGGTAAAGCAGCCTTTATAGCGGCAAAAACTGCATCCAGCTGGTCGCCACGATCATCAACTGGTACATTGCGGTCCCACATGTGTTTATAGTCCCCCCAATTAAATTTCATGCAGTGGCGATACACTTCTATTTCTCTGGTGGTGGGGTTGTACATGGAGATGATTGCTTTTACCTCTTCCTCAAACCTCACAGCATCTTTTGCTGGGTCATTGACATTGCCCACTATTGTTTTTATTTCGTCAACATCCCACGTTTTCTCCATTTCCAATATCCCACCTCCATTGGTGTCGGGGTAGCGTATTATTGGAAACACTCTCTCAAGCTTCTTTTTGGAGGTTTTCTTTCTGTCATTCTGCTGGTCTTTTCTGCTTTGTCCTTCATTGCTGTCCTCGCTGCTGCTCCTTTTATCTTCGTCTTGGCTACTTTCTTCTTCATTCCTCCTGCTTGCACTCCTTAATTTGCTTCTTATTTCTCCACTTTACTTTTTTTCCTTACATTTCTCCAGTTCTTTCCTGAGGTCTTATAGCTCCTCTTCTTCACTCTCCCTGTCCTCTGTTTTTCTCTGCTCGTCCTTGTTTTTTGCTGTTAGCTTTTTGTCTTCAGCTCCAGCACCCACAGCACCTTCAACAGCTCCTAATCCCATGTCTCCTCCACGTGGCACAGGCCCAACCCCCGCTTTCTTCTCTGGTTCCACTTGCTTTACCATCAGTCCTCTTATAGCTTTATATTTAGCATTTTCTGCTTCTCGCTCCCACTTTCTGAAATCGTCCCACTTCACTTTAACCTTCTTGTGTGTTTTTTCAAGTTGGCCTCTCACAGACTCCAGTCTTTCTGTGCTCAGTGTCCCATCAACAGGGAAATGACCATCTATTCATTTTGTCCAGCCCTCTGTTTGGTTCAGTACCCCCCTACAAATATTTTTTTCTCCATTACACTACACGGCCCTTTTGGTTCCCAGCAGTGATCCTCCATCTTACTCTTACTATTTCCCTTTCCCATACTCAAACCCTTTGTTGAACTCTTCAGAAAAAAAATTCTGCTTAACGTCATCCCACATTCCAAAACACATTCCCAAACACAGTAATCTCCCGTATCACTCGTCGTTACCTCCTGTGCATACATATGCATCTTCTGCGGTACCTCTAGTCTCCATAGTTGCCATAGTCTCTACAGTTTCCATAGTCCCTGAGCATCTATAGTATCAATAGTTTATATAGTCATAAATGCTATGGTCTCTATAGACTCTATAGTCTTGCTGATTCTCATATATATAGAATAGCACCTTGTGCACCTTATGCTATTCTCAGTGGTTCCCCGACCACATAGACACTTTTCATAAATGCCTAAAATAACACTTTTTGCTATTATCAGCGGTTCTCAGACACGTAGACACTTCTCATATAAATGCCCACAAACAATTATCAGTGGGGCCTCTCCTGCCCTCACCTTCTCTTAAGACTTCTCTTCCTGCCCTCGCCTTCTCTTAAGACTAGTTCTAGCCTTATTCTAAAACTAGTGATACCCTTCTTCTACATCTTTTTGTTAAATTTTATTGGTTTTATCATTTTTATTTTATTTTTATGCAAATTAATTTAAATTGAATTACTGAAATTCAGTAGACGTGTCCCTCAGAGGTTAGCGGATCAGGTATCGTCCTCCGGGCAGCTCACAGTAAAAGTCTGGTCTGGGCGGGTCCTTGACGTCTTCGGTCAGACAGGAATTTCCCTTGCACGCCTTCTCATGGAATACATCACTGGTGTTCCCTCGCAGACCTTCACTGGGATGCTCCAAAAGTAGAATCACTGATCAAGTTCGAACGCCAGATTGTGGTGGAAGTTCAACACCAGGGACACCTGAAACCATTATTGAAATGAATCACTCTTTATTATCAGCAAGCTGGAGAGGTTACAACAAACTCTGCACACCGTACAGGTCTATCAGAAACTCTGCTGGAGTGGTCCCAGCAGTTGTCTTTTATACATACACAGACAAGATATATGGGGCGACGCACAATTGGCATAGCGTCGTCCGATACATTGGTGCGGCTGGCATCCGGGTTGGATGCGCACTGTGTTAAGAAGCAGTACGGCTTGGTTGGGTTGTGTATCGGAGGACGCATGACTTTCAACCTTCGTCTCTCCCAAGCCCGTACGGGAGTTGTAGCGATGAGACAAGATAGTAGCTACTAACAATTGGATATCACGAAATTGGGGAGAAAAAAGGGGGTAAAAATTCAAAACAAAAAAAACACACAAAAAACGTACCATTGATTTGATACATAAACATAACATTTCCTTCACAGAGGTCTTCCAATGCCTTGCAAAGAACGACACCTATTGGTAGATGGCAAACAACAATTTCAAGCAGACATTGAATATCCCTTTGAACATGGTGAATTTATTAATTACAATTTGTAATTAATAATAAACAGTCACAAACATACAGGTGTCCGTCCTTCCTAACTCAGTTGCCGTACAGGAAGGAAACCGCTCAGGGATTTCACCATTTAAAAAATATATATTTCACCTTTATTTAACCAGGTAGGCTAGTTGAGAACAAGTTCTCATTTACAACTGCAACCTGGCCTGTCACGCCCTGACCGTAGAGAGCCTTTTAATGTCTCTATTTGGTTTGGTCAGGGTGTGATTTGGGGTGGGCAATCTATGTTAATTTTTCTATGTTTTGTATTTCTTTGTTTTGGCCGGGTATGGTTCTCAATCAGGGACAGTTGTCTATCCTTTTTTCCACCTGTCTTTGTGGGTAGTTGTCTATAGCCTTGAGCTTCACGGTCGTTTCTGTATGTTTATTGTTTTGTTGGCGACATCTACTACTGAAAGTATGTACGCTCACCACGCTGCGCCTTGGTCCTGTTCCTTTGACGGCCGTGACATGGCCGAGATAAAGCAAAGCAGTGCGACACAAACAACAACACAGAGTTACACATGGAATAAACAAACATACAGTAGAAAAAGTCTATATACAGGCAATAAATAGGCCATGGTGGCGGAATAATTACAGTATAGCAATTAAACACTGGCATGATAGATGTGCAGAAGATGAGTGTGCAAGTAAAGATACTGGGGTGCAAAGGAGCAAAATAAATAAAATACATAACAGTATGGGGATGAGGTAGTAGCTCTGACAGCTGGTGCTTAAAGTTAGTGAGGGTTATATGAGTCTCCAGCTTCAGTGATTTTTTTCTTCTCAGTTCGTTCCAGTCATTGGCAGCAGAGAACTGGAAGGAAAGGCGGCCAAAGGAGGAATTGGCTTTGAGGGTGGCCAGTGAAATATACCTGCTGGAGCGCGTGCTACGGGTAGGTGCTGCTATGGTGAGCTGAGATAAGGCGGGGCTTTACCTAGCAAAGACTTATAGATGACCTGAAGCCAGTGAGTTTGGCGACAAATATGAAGCGAGGGCCAGCCTACGAGAACATACAGGTCGAAGTGGTGGGTGGTATATGGGGCTTTGGTGACAAAACGGATGGCACTCTGATAGACTGCATCCAATTTTCTGAGTAGAGTGTTGGAGGCTATTTTGTAAATGACATCTCCGAAATCAAGGATCGGTAGGATAGTCAGTTTTACGAGGGTATGTTTGGCAGCATGAGTGAAGGATGCTTTGTTGCGAAATAGGAAGCCGATTCTACATTTAATTTTAGATTGGAGATGCTTAATGTAAGTCTGGAAGGAGAGTTTACAGTCTAACCAGACACCTAGGTATGTGTAGTTGTCCACATATTCTAAAAGCCAATGGTGACTTTAAAACAGCTACGGAGTTGAATGGCTGTGATAGGAGAAAACTGAGGATGGATCAACAGCATTAACAATACCAACCTAGTTGACAGAATGAAAAGAAGGCTAGCTTGTACAGAATAAAAATGCATCCTGTTTGCAACAAGGCACTAGAGGTATACTGCCAGAAATGTGGCAAAGCAATTCACTTTTTGTCCTGAATACAAAGTGTTTATGTTTGGGGCAAATCCAATACAACACATTACTGAGTACCACTCTCCATAGCATAGTCATGGCTGCATCACATTATGGGTGTGCTTGTAATAGTTAAAGACTGGGGAGTATTTCAGAATAAAAAATAAACGTAATGGAGCTAAGCACAGGCAAAAACGAGTCTGCTATCCACCACACTATGGGAGATGAATTCACTTTTCAGCAGGACAATAACTTAAAACACAACACTGGAGTTTCTTACCAAGAAGACTGTGAATGTTCCTGAGTGGTTTGGCTTAAATGTACTTTAAAATCAATGGCAAGACCTGAAAATGGTTGTCTAGCAATGATCAACAACCAATTTTGAAAAGAATAATGGGAAAATGTTGCACAGTCCAGGTGTGGAAAGCTCTTAGAGACTCTTAGAAAGACTCACAGCTGTAATTGCTGTCAAAGGTGATTCTACAAAGTGACTTAGGGGTGTGAATAGTTCATTAAATTAGATATTTCTGTATTTCATTTTCAATAAATTAGCAACATTTCCTAAAAACATGTTTTCACTTTGTCATTATGGGGTATTGTGTTTAGATGGGTGAGAGAAAAATGATATTTAATACATTTTGAATTTGTATTTGCCAAAGCAGCAGTTACTCTTCCTGGGGTTCAGCAAAATTAAAGCAGTTTACACAATTTTAAAACATTACAATACATTCACAACACACTGTGTGCTCTCAGACCCCTACTCCACTACTACCACATATTTACAGTACTAAATCCATGTGTATGTATAGTGTGTGTGTGTGTGTGTGTGTGTGTGTGTGTGTGTGTGTGTGTGTGTGTGTGTGTGTGTGTGTGTGTGTGTGTGTGTGTGTGTGTGTGTGTGTGTGTGTGTGTGTGTGTGTGTGTGTGTGTGTGTGTGTGTGTGTGTGCATATGTCTGTGCCATTGTCTGTGTTGCTTCACAGTCCTGTTCCATAAAGTGTTTTTTTAATCTGTTTTTAAAATCTAATTCTACTGCTTGCGTCAGTTACTTATCGTGGAATAGAGTTCCATGTAGTCATGGCTCTATGTAGTACTGTGTGCCTCCCATAGTCTGTTCTGGACTTGGGGACTGTGAAGAGACCTCTTGTAGCATGTCTTGTGGGGTATGCATGGGTGTCCGAGCTGTGTGCCAGTAGACTAGACAGACAGCTCAACATGTCAATGTCAAGGTCAATCATGTCAAATTGAAACCTCTCATAAATAAAAGTAGTGATGAAGTCAATCTCTCCTCCTCCTTCAGCCAGGAGAGATTGACATGCATATTATTAATATAGCTCTCTGTGTACATCCAAGAGCCAGCCGTGCTGTATATTTAAAACCAAATACTTTTACTCAAGTAGTATTTTACTGGGTGACTTTCACTTTCACTTGAGTTATTTCCTATTAAGGTATCGTTCCTTTTACTTAAGTATGACAATTGGGTACTTTTTACACCACTAGCTCCATGTATTCTGCGCTGCTCCCCCAGGCTACGGCAGAACTAGGCTACATCTCTGTTAAATTCGCAAACGTTATCTCACCGGAGAAAGCATCCAATCAAGCAAAACAGCTCTCCTCTATCTTACTATATGGAGCCTATGCATCTGATGCTGTCTGGCCAAAAAGAGTATGACATGCCATTATCTTTTTGTCCAGACAGAATCAGATACATGGGCTACACATACTAAGACAGAGGGGAGCTGTTTCGCTTGCTCGGATGCTTTATGTGAGATCGATATGTCTTTATGTCGGCATGCGTTTTGGTCAAATAAATTATCAACATTTAAATATTTTATTTGGACGGGCAAGAAGGTATGGGGCCAGGCCCCCTAAGGCCCATGTTTGTGATGGCGCTGATCTTCTGTGGGTCCGGCTCTATACTAGCTGTGCTGATTTTGCGTCCCAAGAACAGGACCTCTGATTGTGCGAAGGTGCATTTTTCATTGAGTGTCATGACAACCTCCTGGATGTTTATTTAAATGTATTCAAACAGGGAAATCCCAATTTAGACCAAGGCCTCTTTTACAAGGGAGTCCTGCACACAATCCTACAAATTCACAGTATTTACAGTTCCAACACAATAAAAACATACAATATTTAGAAGCAATTTAAGAAAAGTAACTTACAAAACATGATCATGAAAAACAAACATTCCTCAGTAAAAAAGCCATCAACCAGCCATCTGAACGGCCCTAGCGGCACCAAAACAACCAACTTTAGAGAGTTCTGGAGATCATTCCACAAGTAAGATGCAAAAGAACTAAACACAGACCTTCCAGATCTACAGTACCTACCTAACTCAGTGGAGCATTTTGCATCATTGTGATGATGTGGCCAGTGACACTTTGCTTCTTTAAAGTCCAATATCTTGAAAACTTGACTGCTGACATGCAAAACATTTTGGGACTGTGTCAACAGTGATGAAAAAAAGACCAAAAGATAGTTTGAGTGGATCCTCTGCTCTACAGCCCAATCTCGCTGGGACATCTTGGGAAGAGTGCTTGAACCAGGGAGTAGATCAGCGTGGGAGAACTCAGCTGGTATGGCACCCACATCTATGGCGGTACACTGGACAGCGACAGTTGAGTCATTACTGCCATCTTTAGCACTTGAAGATCTGTATGGATTGTGTACATGTGCCATTCAGAAGCTGAATGGGCAAGACAAAATATTTAAGTACCTTTGAACGGGGTATGGTAGTAGGTGTCAGGCGCACTGGTTTATGTCAAGAACTGCAACGCTGCTGGGTTTTTCATGCTCAACAGTTTCCCGTGTGTATCAAGAATGGTTCACCGCTCAAAGGACATCCAGCCAACTTGACACAACTGTGGGAAGCATTAGAGTCAACATGGGCCAGCATCCCTGGGGAACGCTTTTGACACCTTGTGCACTGACAAATTAAGGCGGTTCAAAGGGAAAAGGGGGGGTGCAACTCAATGATAGGAAGGTGTTCTTAATGTTTTGTACACTCAGTGTACAGTTCTGTATGGACTCTGTTGGCTTATTAGTGGATTTCCTAATGCCTGGCCATCCTCGAGGTTGAGAATTTTTCAGTAGTATTCTAAATTGATGAAGACCCTTTATGAACTCCTGACTCATGGTTTGTTTAATCCTCTTGAAACTACGAAGGAAGATGTGTGTCCCCCATTCCTGTACAATGTTGTTCTTTGTAGTCTTCCAGGGGATATTAGGTGAATGACTTCAATGCAGGTGTTCAAAGCAGGTATGCAATGCAGGAATAAAAAAAAGTATAACAATCTCTGGCTCTAGACTTTGTTGATGGCAAGAAGTCTAATTTCTTATCCGGTTTCAACATTGAAGGTCAAAATAACTATACAGAACAAAAATATAAACACAACATGTAAACACATACATTTCAAAGATTTTACTGAGCTACAGTTCATATAAGGAAATCAGTCAATTGAAATAAATTCATTAGTCCCTAATCAATGGATTTCACACGACTGGGCAGGGTTGCAGCCACTGTGGAGCCAGGCCCAGCCAATCAGAATGATTTTTTCACCACAAAAGGGCTTTATTACAGACAGAAATATAAATACTCATCAGCAGGTTTAGACAGTCCAGTAAGTTAAGGAAGTCAGCAGCCATAGGAAACTTGGGTGAGTCAACATGGATGTTAAAGTTTCCAAAAATTACAATGTTAGAGAGGGTGGGGCATACAGAGGTTGTTAGTTTAGAAAAACTCAGAGATTAAAGTCTTCAGGGATTTGGTTGTTTACATTTAAAAGCAAGGCACTCAAAAGACTGAAAATCAGCAACAGCCATTGGGTTTAAAATAATGCAGTCTTTTTGTAAAACAAGAAGGCCTACACTGTGACCATGGCTGCACAGCTTTTTTTAAATGCATTTGTATCCAAGCGCAGCTGCTTCATTAACATGGTAAAAAAGTAACCTTCTCTGTGCCATGTTTCAGTGAGGCAGATCATGTCAAAGTCATTGTCATAGATAAACTCATGCGGACATTTAACCCAATCCCTCTAAATCAGTGTCTTGCCACGTTTGTGTTGTTTCCCAATCTACTCTGTCACTCTCTCTCCTCTCTTCTCTCTCTGTATCAGATGGTAGGGACCAAGACAGAATATATTACAATTCATATTTGTGCAATAGAGCCAACTAACACTGTTTATTGTTCTTCCTGCTATGTATCGTGTCATGAGTGATTGGCTGATATCTGACTGTAGTCTGATGGAGTGAGCCAAGGCATAATCTGTAGAGTTCTGAATTTTTTCTCTCCCCCTAAATGTTTTTGCTGCAAGGGATATAGCCGTACATGTATTTCCTTCTTCAAAGTGTATCTAATGCAAGGGCCACTAGAGGAAGATGTTGTATAATGTAATTTGTATGAGATGTACTACTTCAAAAGAACTGAAAGGTCTTATGGAGAAAGGAAAGGATGTATATGACAATGAATGAGCAATAGTGTTTGAGTTTATTATCAAGTCAGCATCGTCAGAATAGCTTCCCAGTTCCATGCAGAGTATCAGTGTAATGTATGGTAACCTTTGTTGGATATGGCAAAAGACATAGGTCATGGCGTGGAAAGCCAAGCGATTCATGCAGCACGACCAGAAAGCCAAACAAGACTATCAGGACCATGAAGACCACCTAACCAGAGACCCATAGTCAGCACCTAACTGGTCAGGGCCATAGACAGCGCCTAGTCAGTCAGGACCAGAATACCTAACCCAAGACCTCACCTAGCTATAGGTGTGTCTGTGTGTGTGTGTTAGGCAGGACCAGAATACCTAACCCAAGACATCACCTAGCTATAGGTAGGTAGGTGTATGTGTGTATGTGTGTGCGTGCGTGTGCGTGTGTGTGTGTGTGTGTGTGTGTGTGTGTGTTAGGCATGATCAGAATACCTAACTCAAGACCTCACCTAGCTATAGGTGTGTGTGTGTGTGTGTGTGTGTCTCACAATGCCTCCTCATGCATGTCAAACAAATGTCCGTCAAGGGAGAAACCTAATGTTCACTAAGTGTATATCATTATTCCCTCCTCAAATCTTGTTTCAAAACAGCACATATTTCCAATTGTTAGATGAATTATGTTAGATCAGATAATAACAACAGTTATGAATGTTTAGTTACAGTATGTCTGATTTAAACATAAAATCTGGTGCAAACCTACTGACCATCGACGTAAAAAACAACAACAAAGGAAGTAGTATACGCAGTGTTTCCCAACAGTACATATTTTTGTTGTGGCCCCAGAAAAGGACCACTCTAAAAAGGAACATGATCAGGTTCCCCTCAACTAGTATAAGCAAACAAAACACTGAAAAACGGACATTCTCTATTTCCTGTTGAGGACACAATGGCATTCCTGCTTTGAACGAGAGTCCCCTTCTTGTTTTCTTTATTTTTGGTAGTGGCAGTCCCACTCCTCACGTCTTTGTTTTGTTTATTGGAAAGATAGATATAGAGAGGAGAGAGTGTGCTCAAATAGCGGTGGTATATGTGTTCTGGATGCAGTTGCTTAGACCGTTAGACCACCGTTAGACCACTACACTATGAGTCCTTCTCTTACAATGATAAAAGCTTTGGGACGTAGTGAAAAGTGCTATATAAATGCAATGCAATCCAATTGTATCATCTATGAGTTTCACCTAAATAAATAAACATTATTATACAGTATATTGCTATTGTATTTATTACAGACAGACTCTCCCTCTTTAAATATGTTTGTAAAATACTGTATTAAAATACTCTCAACCTTTGAAATAATTCTACCCCTTGAATACATTTTGAATACTTTCTACCTGAATGCCTGTAGCAAGTACTTCTTTCTAACTTTGGTCATGATGTCAAATATTGTTATATTGTTTAGAATTTCTGGGATAATAACCAATAGTGAACCAGGAATAAGCAGTTGCTTGAATGGAGAGTGTATGGGTTGGCCTGGCACTCTGACAGTAAATAAGTAACTATAGTTTCAAACACAATTTTTGAACATGTTCCATTTTTCAATATTTCCTCTCAAGGAAGTAAATTCCTTCAAATATAAAGACATTATTTATGTAGTGCTGCACATATTTCAGCATTTCAGATGTACCTTTTTTGCTTTAGACTAGGTAGATGGAATTGCTATTAACTAATTATACTACTAATATTGATCAATTTGCTCAGTTGAGTGATTGTTTTTAATTGCATAATGGAGTTGTGTGTTTTGTAATTCCACAAGAGGAATATGCCTACTATTCCTTAGTTCACTTGTGTAGCCCTACAAATCTGCTCAACTATGCAAGCAATAAGCCTACAGTAGCCTAATCTACTAAGTAAACATCATTACTAGCCTGCATAGACTACACCAACCTGGTTTCTGAAAGGTTCTGTATTTATTTTCTTAGTCAACCTTGTGTTCTGTTTCGTTGTGTTCTTGAACGTCGTCCTGTCTTTCACTTTTGTTCATTGATTTCACCTGTGTTAGTTACTCACCTGGTCTCATCAGCTCCTTATTTAGGTCAGTTCATTATGTTTGTAACTTTGTGAGCTATTGTTCGTTCTGACCCCGCAAAGCCTTTGTCTAGCTTGTTTGTGAGGACCTGTTATAGCCTTCAGTCCCAGTTTTGATTCACCTGCCTGTTTGCCTACCTGTGTATGACCATTGCCTGCCTATGACCACGTTTCCTGCCTTCTGTGAAGGCAAAATAAACACCTGCTCTGCCGAGTATGCCCTTGAGTTCCGCACCATGGCTGCAGGGAGTGGAAGGAGTGAGTCTGCTTTATACTTACCGTCTACTGAAGAGGGCTCAACAGGGAACTTCAGGCGGAGATAGCCTGTAGAGGTAACCTGGAACTACATTGATGAAACACTCAAACGGTTTTATTTGTCCTTCTTCCCTGGTTGCGTCCAGCTTCTCCTTTGGAAAAAAAAAGACGGTGGTCTTCATCCATGTATTGATTACCGTTCCCTGAATGACGTCACGGTCAAGAGCCGTTTCCCTTGAACAACAAGCAACCCTTGAACAAGGGGGCCGTGCCAACATCTATACAAAACTCGACCTGCAAAGTGCATATAACCTTGTTCATATGCGTGAAGGCGACGAATGGAAGACGGCCTTTATCACCGCACGAGGGCACCACGAATACCTGGCGGTGGATGCCTCCGAAGTAGGAGCCATACTCTCTCAGCGGATGGGAACACCTCTCAAATCACATCCCTGTGCCTTCTTCTCCAGGAAGCTTTCCTCTGAGAAGAACTACGATGTGGGGAACAGAACTCCTCGTCATCAAGCTGGCCCTCGAGGAGTGGTGCTACTGGTTGGAGGGGGCACAACATCCCTTTCTAATCCTAACAGATCATCATAACCTGGAATATATCAGAGGGGCCAAGAGGTTAACCTCCAGTCAAGCCCGCTGGGCTCTCCACACGCTTCCATTTTCATGTTACTTACAGTACATCCCTGGAAAGAAAAACGTAAAAGCTGATGCTCTCTCCCGTCAGTCTGACCTTCCGACCAGTAACTCAGACCCTACACCCATTCTTCCTTCCTCTTGCGTTATGGAACCGGTACAGTGGGAGGTTCACTCTGCCATACAAAAAGCCCTAACCTCAGACCCGGCTCCTCCTGAGACACGAGCTGGGAAGAGGTATGTACCAGCAGCTGTTAGACCCCAACTGATGCAATGGTATCACGTCCTTGGGGTCAGGACATCCGGGCATTACACAAACCGCTGAACTTCTAGCCCGGAAGTTCTGGTGGTCCTCACTGGCATCCGACGTAAGGGATTACGTACTCTCCTGTCCAGTCTGCGCCCAAACCAAAAGCCCTCATCTCCCTTCCGGTAAGCTTCAATCTTTGCCAATCCCCCACAGACCCTGGTCCCACATAGCAGTTGACTTCATCACAGACCTTCCTAAATCCTCTGGTAACACCACCATCCTTGTCATAGCAGATCGTTTAATTTTTTTTGTCTGGTTCCTCATTTACCTAACGCCATGGAATTGGCTGAGCGTGTCTGTATGGGATTCCGGAGGACATCGTCTCTGACCGCGGGCCCCAGTGTGGCGAGCCTTCTGTGACCGACTGGAGGTTATCCTCAGCCTCTCCTCCGGGTACCATCTCCAGACCAACGGGCAGATGGAACGCCTGAACCAAGAAATAGGGAAGTACCTCCGCCAACAGTGTTCTGCCTCTCCACATGACTGGAGTCGGTATATGGCCTGGGCCGAATACGCTCAGAACTCACTCATGCATTCATCCCTCCGCCTTACTCCGTTTCAGTGTGTACTTGGTTACCAACCCCCCATGTTTCCCTGGGAGGTGGAGCCTGGTACTGTTCCAGCTCTCAACGACTGGTTTCGGCGTAGTGAACGGGTATGGGAGACTGCTCAACGGCATCTAATACCCAGAAAAGGGTCGCCGACAGACGGCGCCGCCCTACGCCACTCTTTCACCCCGGACAGCATGTGTGGCTCTCTACCAGAGACATCCGCCACCCCTGCAAAAAGTTCTGTTCTCGCTTCATTGGTCCCTTCAAGATAACCCATCGCATCAACCCTGTCACGTACCGCCTCCAGTTAACCCGTCAGTATGAAATCTCCTCGTCCTTCCATGTGTCTCTGTTTAAACCGGTCACCTACAGTCCTCTTCATCCTCCAGTCTCAACCCGCAGTGTGCCCCCACCGTTGGACGTCGGAGGGGAACCTGCCTACGCCATTCAGGCCATCCTTAATTCCAAACGCCTGAGGGGCCGCATCCACTATCTAGTGGACTGGGCAGGTTATGGGCATCCTCGACCAGGACATCCTCAACCCAGAGATGATCCAGGCATTCCACTGTAACACCCCCCCCCCCCCCCCCCCCTCCCTCCCTCCCCGAACAGACCCCCTGGACATCAGCCTCGACGCAGAATGTTGGGTCAGTCCACAACCTCGTCGAACCAATCTGGCGGACCTCGCCTCCAAGGTTGGCGGCCGCCTATGCTCCCCCGCCCGCTCCACCCTCTGGTGCCGTTGGGTCGTCAGGAGCCTACCTTGGGGAGTGGGGGATACTGAAAGGTTCTGTTTATTTTCTTAGTCAACCTTGTTCTATTTCTTTGTGTTCTTGAACGTAGCCCTGTCTTTCATTTTTGTTCATTTATTTAACCTGTGTTAGTTACTCACCTGGTCCTTTAGTTTAGTTCATTCTGTTTGTGCCTTTTGGGTGGTATTGTTCGTTTTGACTCTACTAAGCCTTTTCCTAGCTCGTTTGTTTGAACCTGTTATAGCCGTCAGTCCTAGTTTTGATTCACCTGCCTATGACCACATTTCCTGCCTTCCGCGAAGGCAAAATAAACAGCTGCCACGCTCTGCGCGTGAATCTATACCTTTTTCTCTCTGAGTATCCATTACAGTTTCATAGCATTTCATATTATTCTGTATGGAAATCCGAGACACTCCATTTTGTATAATATCTTACGTTTCATATGTATTAATTTGTGGATGTCCATCCATTTAATGTGATATGTTACGAATTGCAGTTAGTACAGTATGTTATGAGTTAGTAAAAAATGTTATGAATTCCAATTTGCTGTGGCTAACATTAGGAGTGGGTAACAAGTGCGCTCTCTTGCTTTAATAGCTGGGTGCTCTGCCATATGACAATAACCATGCAATGAAACCCCAAGTTCAAGAAACATTGGAAACTCCAAAAAGTCACACAAAAAAAGACAGATGTCCCCTCCTTTTCATCTTTTTATTTTCAGCAGGACAGGCTAATGCATTTCGGCAGTTATGCCTTCATCAGACCAACTGATATTTCACCAGATGTACAAATGTGAAGCATCCAGTTGGCGTTTTCACTCACTACCAAATGTGGTGATGAGAGGAAAACCAGTGGGAGAAGATGAAGCAAAATGGATTTTGGCTGACATTCTGCTAATTTATTATTATTATTTTTTTTACAGCTGAAACATTTAATCTCCATACAATTTAATGTTTCCAAAACTAGAATATGTAACAGAGTGGACTGCGTTTTGGTTTTGTAGACTTTACCCTTTACCCTTTACCCTTAGACTTTACCCTTTCTAAAGGCATTGTTTAGGAGTGCAAGGGCGAATTGTGTTATTGCACACTTAATAGAGTAGGAGTTTCCTAACAGAAATATGCAAATAAAGGCTAGAATGCATTAATAGGGGCTCACTAGCTCGTTTTTGGTTGTACTCACCTTCTTGCTTGTTCTGCCCACTATGATTAATTTACTCCCATTTGAAAACGACTGGCTCTGGTCTATCTTGGGTTAGTTATAAAACTATTTTATGTAACCATACCAAACGTAACATATCATACTAATTTGAGTGTCCTGGATTTACATTTACTATGTTACGTCTAGACTGAGACCAGTCTGCCTAGACAGGTAGTCTATAGTTCTATCGCCTGTCATTTGACTGTCAAATATTTTTATTTTCACCTGTTGAATACCCCGGTACGGAGCTCGTGATGTTCAGAGGGTTGGCTGTAGGTGGAGTTACGGTCAAATATTGGGTGGTCCTGATCCTCTTCGATTAGGCTTCTATCTTCTCAAAGAACTGAGGGTTTGACTGTGAATGGTATACAGTAGGCTATGTGTCAGGCGTTTTACACAGAACAGAAGAAAATGTAAACCAGTTTGGATTATTTCTTCATTTTTGGATGAATGCGGAGACGCGGTGCGCCCTCATTGAAAGGGAGGCTGCCTTTTGCACACCAAATGAAGTCATGAACGGCAGAACGATGATGTCATCGCCTGCACTTGCAGCTATATTCCCTATGCACTGATCGACGTACATACACAGCTGAGGGGTTCTCACCGTTTGCGAAAGTAATACGGATAGCCTTCCTTGGGAAGTGGTTCATGGAATAATCGGTTCACCTATTTTCTTCTAAAGGCTATATGTGAAAGCTTGGTTTTAAGAGTTCATTTGTCTGTTAAATTGGTATACTACTGTCGCCTGATAAAAACGTTTGACAAGTTAAGATTCGTTTTTGGATACAGATAGCGGGAACATTTATTGTAAGAATAGGCTATAGCCTACATTTCCATTTTGCGTGATGCAGATCAAATGTGTGCTGTCAGGTTTATTGTGTGGTAGCCTACAGTTTTCAATAGGCCTAAATCAAGATTGAAATATCAAGAAGATGTGCTCGTTTTGGAAATATATCAAAGTACGGAATAAAACATACTGTAAAACATGCTGCTCTGAGAAATTGGAAGTTGGTATCATTCATAGTGTCGCGGAGAGCGAAGCACTGAGACATGGATAAGTTTCTGCAGATCGCGCCTCACTCCCTGGCCATAGTGCTGTCTCGGGTTGGCGCCGAAGAGTCGCCCGCGGTAACCGACAAGCTCCAGCAACATCACACGGGCTACGAGATATTTGCCGACTTCAAAGCTGTCAACATGCAGCACTTCTGGAATAAGAAAGTGACCGATGCGATATCGGAGACTTTTTTCCTAGGCTGGATTGACGAGGATGTCCTGCTGATCCAAGGGAAGGAACACCACCTCGAGGTGCTCAGAGCGGGATGGACGAGGCGGGCCCTCAAACCGCCCGGAGGTTTCGAGATCAAGTGCATCGGTAAGACTGTACTCAATCAATCCTATAGGCTATCTGTGATTATCATCATAATGACATCCAGGCAGGTTGTTGTCACTTGTTTGTTTTGTTTATTGAGTAGCCTAAAGTACGTTTCAGGTCATCTGAACACTGTGGTGGTCCACTCTGCACAATAGGATGGTGTGCCTCAACTTTAATAATGAATAACAGTAGGCCTTTCCCACTGGGCAGACACTGGTTGAATCAACGTTGTTTTCACGTAATTTCAATGTACACATTGAACCAACGTATAATAGGCGTCGAATTGACACCTGTGCGCATTGGGTTGTGATCAAATGGAATGTGTGAGACTCATGGCACCCAGGAGGAGTAATGGGAGAACCCTGAGGCCAGCAGAAGAGTAAAAATACATGTTAATTTATAGCCCTACCTGTGGTTTCCTTAATTCCCACTTTCCTCACCATTGTTCTGCTAGTAAGGGAAATATGTGTGGGACTTTGGAGTTTCTCTTGAAATTAGTGGGATCTGTTTATATTTCAGGTAAACAATCAGAGCAGTAGAGATGCATGTGTGGCTAGAGTGAGTGGTGTGTGTGTGTGTGTGTGTGTGTGTGTGTGTATACCATGAAGTTTGGGGACATGTGAAGATGAACCGAGGTGGTTGTCTAGTGCGGAAAACTTCAGGGTCGGTCACTCATAAATGCTTTGAAAGTCTGAACAAAATCTGCTTTTAGGGAGAGTAGGCTATTTGTGTTTTTCTTTATGTACTGTAAGCAAGAAATCAAATACCTATTTAGAAACACCATTGCTTTGTGAAGAGACCAAGTTCAGGACCATGTAAACATCTCTCTATCTCTCTCTCTTTCTGCCACATCAACAATTTCAAAAGGATGGGAAAGTTGCAAAACAGTCAAATATTGATTGAGAAAAAGTTTCAAACAAGGGGAGATTCTGTGCTTATTTGTCCATGGAGGGGGGTACCATGCCCTCCCTGACCCTACCACCAAAGCAGCCAGCACTGATAAGCTTTGGAATGTTTCCCTGATAGCTAATAAATAACCACAGATGAATACAGTCTCTAATCTAATGAGGGCTCTATATTAATGCTCATGCAAGCTGCTAGTGCTACTTGTCTTGCTTGGCCAGCGCAGTGCTGAACATACTACAGATGTGGAAAACTCTGTCTGCTGACCCATCTTTCATCTGACAAAACACAGTCATACTGTATCAGGTTCATGTCTTACTGAGTGCTGGAAGTTGAATTCATATTCACAACAGTTAATAATCACATGCACATTGACTTGACTTAAAAGGTGAGGAAATAGAGCTTTTGAAATTGAAAACAATGGTTGGCTCTGGATAGCAAAGTTCAGAGTCACAAGTTGGTCTAACCTAATAAGTTTGTTTGGTTGGAGTTAGCTGGTGTGCTACTCCCATGTCTAGAGAAACTAAGGTGGGGCTTAGAATCACTGGCAGATTCCAGAATTTTCCACATATTTCTAATTCCAATGTTAGGCCATTCTATTCTGTATGTGGCTCTGTTGGACATTTTCTGGTAGTGTTGTGTGGGTGGGCTGTACTTCAGCCCGCAATCCGTATCACAGTCAGTACTTTCTTCTGCATAAACCTCTCCCATAGATGTGTGGGATGGCCATGGTTACTTAGACTAGCTAGAGGTCTAAGAAAGTTGTTTCTGTTTACTTTGGATACATGTATATCTAAGGTCTGCTTGTTCCTTTTCATTCTGAACGCATACAGCATGCTAGTAGATACCCACAGACTTCCAGTCACTGCGCTAACGCTAGTTATCATTGGCTCGCAGAACTACCTCTAACTTTCTTCATACTGGACACAGAGATTTAAAAATGGTATCCACAAGACTCGTGGGAAGTAGATCATTTTTATCATTGCCAAAATCCTGAAATATCCCTTTAAAACGAGGGTTTTCTCACTTGCCAGAGTCTGTTTTTGTTTTTGTCAGTTTTTGTTAGGTGCAATTGTGAACAATAGTCATGTCAGACATCAAATCTAATAGGCCATTAATAATTCACTGCAGATCAAGGATAAATTGTCCTACCAGCGATGTGGCTAGATGTTCATGCACTCGACATTTGAAGGTCTGAAGACCAAAGGGCTCAGGTTGATCAAGCCATGTGGGGTGGGCTTTGCCATTCGTAGAAGATAGAAAATCACATAAATTATTGTTTTTACATTTTCGCTTTAACCAGACAAAACTTTAAATGTATATTTGATGCCAATTGTCAATTGTGTTTGTCATATGGTATTTGGCTGATTATACATTGCTGTAGGGTTGGGGTGTCTTCAGTCCTGAACAATGTCCGGAATTGGTAAGCTACTGATTACTGAACAACTAAATACCACCCAAGGGGATGTTGTGTTTCTTTGAATATCAAAGCTCTTGCATGTAATCTGATTTGTGAATTGCAGCATCCGGCAGCAAATGTTTTTTGCTATTAGATGTGTGCATCCGTTGACAGTAGCCCCTTCTTCCCCATCATGTCATTGTGGTAGTCACTGAGTAACAAGGGGGGTAGTAGAGGCAGCTGCTCCATGTGCATACCCACTGGGCACAGATGTCAATTCCACGTTGGTTCAACGTTATTTCATTGAAACGACTTGGAAACCACGTTGATTCAACCAGTGTGTGCCCAGTGGGTAGGTACCCTTCATTCACTGACTATTTATCTGGCCCGATTTGACAGAGGTAGTGGAAGAATGTTGTCCTTGGTTTTCTCAAGGTTAAAACCCACACACACCCTTGAATTGAGGAAGGAAAGGCGCATCCCACCTCAGCAGGAAAGCCCATAGCAGCTGTGACTGTGGGGTTGAATTGAATTAGATTAAACTCTAACCGGTTAAGTCAAAAAACAACATCCAAAACAAAATGTGCATTCCTGTACTCAACAAAACAATGTTTTCGCATTGAAGCCAAAATAAAACTATTGCAATTGGATTGAAACATTGGATTTTTTACTTGTCCCAGAAACCTGGTTACAAGTTTAATTGAATGAAAGCCCTTTGTTTCCATTTGCGGGCTTCTAACAAAGGGGCTACGAGAAGTGTCCCATGCAGGAAGGAAAGTAGAGGGTCTGTTCAGGAAAGGAACCATGCTAAACACTGAAGCACTTTCCCCGATGGAAGGAAGAGGAGGGGCCTGGAAGAGAGAATTGGGGGAAACGATAGACGTCACAGAAATGATTCTGGCAGTATGTCCCAAGTGGTAACAGGAATGACTGGCAGTATTTCCAAAAGGGTGACAGGAATAACTCTGACAGTGTTTCCCAAGTGGCGGGTTGGGGCCCCACTGATGCGTTGAGAGTAATTCCTCTCTAGGGTTGCAACTTAAGACTGGGTATCGGCCAGAAACATGTTTAATTACTTGGCGGTCGTGATGTGATGTCCTTCACAGTTCCCGCTGTTCCATATAAGGTCTATTTTTCAGTGGTGGAAAAAGTAAGCAATTGTCATGTTTGAGTAAAAATAAAGTTACCTTAATAGAAAAGGACTCAAGTAAAAGTGAAAGTCACCCAGTAAAATATTTCTTGAGTAAAAGTCTACAAGTATTTGGTTTTAATTATACTTAAGTATCAAAAGTAAATGTAATTGCTAAAATATACTTAAGTATCAAAAGTAAAAGTAAATGTTCAAGTCACTTCAAATTCCTTATATTAAGCAAACCAGATGGCGCCATTTTCTTGTTTTTTATTTATTTATCGAAAGCCAGTGGCACACTCCAACTCTCAGACATAATTGACAAATTAAGCATTTGTGTTTAGTGTGTCCTCCAGATCAGAGGCACTAGATATGACCAGGGATGTTCTCTTGATCATTGTGTGAATTGGATCCTTTTCCTGTCCTGCTAAACATTCAAAATGTAATGAGTACTTTTGGGCATCAGGGAAAATTTATGGAATGTAGTGAAGTAAAAGTAGTCAAAAATATAAATAGTACACATACCCCCAAAAACTACTTAAGTAGTACTTTAAAGTATTTTTACTTAAGTACTTTACACCACTGGTACTTCTATCTGATTCTACTGCTTGCATCAGTTACCTGATGTGGAATAGAGTTCAATGTAGTCATGGCTCTATGTAGTACTGTGCACCTCCCATAGTCTGTTCTGGACTTGGGGATTGTGAAGAGACCTCTGGTGGCATGTCTTGTGGAGTATGCATCATGGCTTTCATGGTGGTAAATACAGTAGACATCACTCACAGGTCCCTTAGTTACCTCACAAGGGCAGCACTCATAACCACATAACTTAATTTGAAGTTACTTTGAAATTATTTGTGCATGGAATTTCTTTAAATAATATCAACAAATTGTGTTTTAAAACAGGCATTTAAAGTCAATTGAACAGTTGGGTTGACAATGGGTTTCTAAAGGATCTGGAGAAAGTACTCAACAAAAAAGACAGCGATGAATACATTTTTCTCAGCTTTAATCCATTGTTATGATGAGCAGGTTCCAGGTGACTGACATTTCGATGTCAAGCTGATGTCCTCAGAGTGACCCAACACTTGCACTCAACTCCTACTTAGAGCCTAGTGCCCTATTGAGACACAACAACGTGAAAATAAACACAAGGTTTGGAGAAAGTGTGGGCAATCTTACCCTGTGAGGGGCCGATGTGGGGGCAGGCTTTTGCTCCAGCCAAGCAATAGCACCTGATTCTACTAATCTAAGTTTTAATGGAAGACGATGAGCCTTCATGGAATTCAGTGATTCATTGGATGATTCGTAGAATCAGGTGTGTTACTGCAGGGGAGACCAAAAAACTGCACCCACAGAATTGCCCACACCAAATCTATAGCGATCTATACAGTAGTGATGTGTGACATCTTGGAGCAGGCTTAGTTTCTCAGAGATGTAGTACCTTATGCTTCAAGACATGTCGGCTTGCCCCCTAGGTCAATGTGGAAACTGTGAGAATTATTTTTTAAATAAAGGTGTTGGAATTACGCTTTTAATTCGTAAGGCTTTCTCAAACCCCTAACCTGTTTCAACTTGAACGTTCACTAGATTTTAAATACAAAATTACAGACCTGTAAATAATAGTCCACATCCTGGATGTCTCTGATGTGTGATGGAAAGTGTTCTGTATTTACCCTCATTAGAACACTTCCTTCACTATGATTATGCCAGCAAATGGGGATACTCGGAAAACTAAAAGTACTGCATTTGGAAATGTTTTTTAGTACATGTCTAAAGCGTTTTTTTTTGTGTGGATGTTTGTTTGGAATATAAACTTTGGCAAAAGTTTCTGCACTTGTAGTGGCACCAAAATGTGTTGAATTGTAATTGTGGTCTGCCCAGGTAGCCTACATTGACAAAGCCATAGAGGGAAGTTGATACTGCAGCTACACTGACCTCATTGGCCAAAATCAAGTAGCAGTACCTCTGCAGATGTGGTTGCACATTGAATTAAGCATAATAAATAGTATTTTGTTTTCTCTCACACACGTACTTACTCTTTTCAATTTCGTCCCAAGCGGGAAGTTGGTCCCTAGCCTAATACTGACCATATTTTGACCTATAGTGCATGTTTCCTATACACCGGTTCCATAGAAATTCTCCTTTGAACATGCTTAGTCCAGGACAAGGCTTAATCTGTGTCTCGTCAACTGGACAGATTAAGTTTAGTCCAGGACTAAAAAGCATTCTGAATGGAGAATCTCTGTCTGGGAAACCGCATAGGCTTTTCATTTAGCTTTTCATTTAGCAGGGTGAGATTGCTAGTATTGCATTTTGTCGCTGCATTCACCTTGCTTAAAACCTGAAGATGATTATTGATGAATTACCCCAGCCGAATGGCAAGTTTACTTGTCTTGTTACTATTTATTATACATAATTGGTTTAGCAGTATTAGGAACTGATTTGTAATTAGGCATATAATATAATTATTCATGCATGTATCTTTAACCGTCTGTCCACTTGGTTTATTAACCAAGGAGAATCATGTCTCGTTAGTGAATTTTTAGATTTTATTTCTAATTAACATGACTCTTGCTGTGGGCTTTTGGTCTCCATTGCTGTAGAGAAAGAAAGGCAAGGAATAAAGGCCCAGTGCACAATGTTTCTTCTAAGACCTCTTCTAACACTGTACTTCTTGTTCGCCAGCTAAGCGGATGACTCATCTAAGGGGATAGCAGCCACCAGGGGGCACAACACCTGGTTGCATATGACCATTGGCCCATCTTTTGAGTTCTGCATGACCAGATGCACATTTAAGAGCAAATACTAAAGGCACACCTTGTAAGGTGGACCAACTATTAAAGAGTGGGCCTTTACCACCAATCAAAATGTAAACATTGCAAATGCGTCACACTACATTTTCACTTGCAAATAGTGCCTGATCTGTGCTCAATTAATGATATTCGTTTTTTTTAACCAGGCAAGTCAGTTAAGAACAAATTCTTATTTTACAATTATGGCCTACCCTGGCCAAACCTTTGACATCTGCATTGCTTGCTGTTTGGGGTTTTAGGCTGGGTTTCTGTACAGCACTTTGTGACATCGGCTGATGGAAAAGTGGATTTATAAATTAATTTGAACATTGTTGTACTCTATGCCTATTTCTCATACAGCAGCTTCAAAATGTCAATCTTTTGTATTGCTTTTTCTTGCGTCTGCTGTCTGCCTGTGCCTGGCTCTGTCTGTTTGTCGGTAGTCTGTTCTGTGTCTATAGCTCCAACAACAACTCTTGGCTCTTTTAAGGGATGGCACTCAGGAGCAGCTATGAGATCATCGGACTGGGTTGTCATGGCTACGAGCGCTGTTAAAGTGCGATTGAGAAATAAGATGGCTGGTGTGTTGCGTCTCCCTCCTCCTCCTCTCTTCCTCTCCTATTTTCTCTTTGGTATGAATGAACTTCAGCAAATTTGACACTGTCCCCTCCATCCCCCTCCCTCCCTCATCTCCTCTTTCATCCCTCCCTCATTTCTCCCTCCATCTATACTTATGAGTCAGCAGGCTCTGCAGCAAGCAATGGCCGCCAAGCTAGAGAGACAAAAACTGGGGGCTCCATTGTGAGCTGGGGGCTGCGTTCACACTCAAAAGAGCCCTTTGAGGGTCTTCAACAAAAACAAACATGCTTTAATTAAGGAATGCTCAGTTTCTGGAGTGGTTGGCCAAGTTCTTTCTGGCCAATGCACAGTCGCAGTGTCAGTCTGTGGAAACTTATTGTTGCGGGCCGTACATATGTAGTATTTTACTTTGAGACTGTTTGCTACAGCAGGAAAATAATCCTGAAGCAACAGGAAATGTGAATTATTGTGTGGATTATTGTAGGGGTTTATACATTGTTCTTTATGGCAAATCAAGTCTGAAATGTCACAAAGTGGAAATTAAAAACTTTAAAAACCTTTTAAAAACTAAAATATACTACAAGTTTGCATTTCCTACAAGAACTGGGTGTGAATAAGTATACAGTACCAGTCAAAGGTTTGGACACACCTACTCATTCAAGTTTTTTTTAAAAATCTGTCCTTTGGTTTGATGAGTCCAAATTTGAGATTTTTGGTTCAAAAAGCAGTGTCTTTGTGAGACGCAGTGTAGGTGAACGGATGATCTTTGCATGTGCGGTTCCCACCGTGAAGCATGGAGGTGTGATGGTGTAGGGGTGCTTTGCTGGTGACATGGTCTGTTATTTATTTTGAATTGAAGACACATTTAACCACCATGGCTACCACAGCATTCTGCAGCGATATGCAATCCCATCTGGTTTGCGCATAGTGGGACTATCATTTGTTTTTCAACAGGACAATGACCCAACACACCTCCAGGCTGGGCTATTTGACCAAGAAGGAGAGTGATGGGCTCCCGAGTGGCGCAGCGGTCTAGGGCACTGCATCTCAGTGCAAGAGGCTTCACTATAGTATCTGGTTTGAATCCAGGCTGTATCATGTCTGGCCGCGATTGGGAGGCGGCGTACAATTGGCCCAGCGTTGTCGGGGTTTGCCAGAGTAGGCTGTCATTGTAAATAATAATTTGTTCTTAATTGACTTGCCTAGTTAAATAAAAGTTTTTTTTAAAGTGATGCATCAGATGACTTGGCCTCCACAATCACCCAACCTCAACCCAATTGAGATGGTTTGTGATGAGTTAGACCGCAGAGTGAAGGAAAAGCAGTCAACAATAACTCCTTCAAGACTGTTGGAAAAGCATTCTTGGTGAAGCTGGTGGAGAGAATTCCAAGAGTGTGCAAAGCTGTCATCAAGGCAAAGGGTGGCTGCTTTGAAGAATCTAACATATATTTTGATTTAACACTTTTTTGGTTACTGCATGATTCCATGTGTGTTATTTCATAGTTTGATGTCTTCACTATTATTCTACAATGTAGAAATTAGTAAAAAATAAAGAAGAATCCTTGAATGAGTAGGTGCGTCCAAACTTTTGATTGGTACTGTAGGTGGAAAGCTAAGCTGTGACTGATCAATTTGTCTAATCCAAAACACATTTGAAAGTGTGACAAAAGTGTCAATAGCTGTGCCTTTTAGGCATACTGTACAGTCAGTCATAGGTTTTGTTGTTGTTGACATCTGCTGTGATGGCAGGAACCACGTAAGGTCATGTACTACCATTAGAGGGCAAAGTAGGGTACATTAAGCTACTGAGAGGAGGCTATGACCACACTCAAACGCATGAACACAGATAAAATTGTATTTGACGTACATCATTGTCCGTTTTTGTCTGTCAGCCCATCTCTATTTTTTGGGGACCAGTTGTATACTTTAAGGCAACCATATTGTGCAACTATTTTATGGACAATCATCTATGTTGATATTCTTCTGGCAATAGATGACTCACATTCAAAAAACATTGGTTTAATCAGAATTTGCAGGCACAGCATCTCAGTGTGGCCATACCAACTACTGCCCGCACTCATTGAAGCCACGAAGTTCAAGGCCGACCGCGGTACTGCAGGCTTTGTTAGCAGAAAACAGAAAATATCAAATTGTATTTGTCACATGTGCCGAATACAACAGGTGTAATGCTTTCTTACAAGCCCATAACCAACAATGCAGTTTTAAGAAAAATAAGTTAAGTAAAAAATAATGTAATGGAGGGCAAGGGAGTCTCGAGGTTTTGCTCGCCTGAGGTACAGTATCTCATTATAAGCTGTAGACCACACTATCTACCTAGTGAGTTTTCATATGTATTTTTCTTAGCTGTCTTACATACCACCACAGACTGATGCTGGCACTAAGACCACACTCAATGAGCTGTATACCGCCATAAGAAAACAGGAAAACGCTCATCCAGAGGCAACGTTCCTAGTGGCTGGGGACTTTAATGCAGTGTAACTTAAATCCGTTTTACCTAATTTCTATCAGCATGTTAAATGTGCAACCAGAGGAAAAAAAACTTGCGACCACCGTTACTCCACACACAGAGATGCTCTCCCTCACCCTCCATTTGGCAAATCTGACCATAATTATATCCTCCTGATTCCTGCTTAAAAGCAAAAACTAAAGCAGGAAGCACCAGTGACTCGGTCAATAAAGAACTGGTCAGATGAAGCAGATGCTAAGCTACATGACTGTTTTGCTAGCACAGACTGGAATATGTTCTGATGGCATTGAGGAGTACACCACATCAGTCACTGGCTTCATCAATAAGTGCATTGATGACATCGTACATACCCCAAACAGAAGCCATGGATTACAGGCAATATCTGCACTGAGCTAAAGGGTAGAGCTGCCACTTTCAAGGAGCGGGACTCTAACCCGGAAGCTTATAAGAAATCCCGCTATGCCCTCCGACGAACCATCAAATGGGCAAAGCGTCAATACAGGACTAAGATCGAATCGTACTACACCGGCTCCGACACTCGTCGGATGTGGCAGGGCTTGCAAACTAATACAGACTACAAAGGGAAGCACAGCCACGAGCTGCCCAGTGACACAAGCCTACCAGATGAGCTAAATTACTTCTATGCTCGCTTCGAGGCAAGTAACACTGAAACATGCATGTGAGAGCACCAGCTGTTCTGGATGACTGTGTGATCACGCTTTCCGCAGCCGATGTGAGTAAGACCTTTAAACGGGTCAACATTCACCAGGCCGCAGGATGGATTATCAGGACGTGTACTCCGAGCATGCGCTGACCAACTGGAAAGTGTCTTCACTGACATTTTCAACCTGTCCCTGACTGAGTCTGTAATACCAACAGATCCACAGATGATGCAATCTCTATTGCACTCCACACTGCTATTTCCCACCTGGACAAAATGAACACCTATGTGAGAATGCTATTCATTGACTACAGCTCAGTTTTCAACACCATAGTGCGCTCAAAGCTCATCACTAACACCTCCCGCTATAATTGTATCCTGGTCTTCCTGTCTGGCCGCCCCCAGGTGGTAAGGGTAGGTAACAACACAACCATCACGCTGATATTCAATACAGGGCCCCTCAGGGGAGCGTGCTCAGTCCCCTCCTGTACTCCCTGCTCACTCATGACTGCACGGCCAGGCACGACTCTAACACCCTCATAAAGTTTGCCGATGACACAACACTGGTAGGTCTGATCACCGACAATGACGAGACAGCCTATAGGGAAGAGGTCAAAGACCTGGCTGTGTGGTGCAAGGACAACAACCTCTCCCTCAACGTGATCAAGACAAAGGAGACGATTGTGGACTACAGGAAAAAGAGGGCCGAGTACACCCCTATTCTCATCGACGGGGATGTAGTGGAGCAGATTGAGAGCTTCAAGTTCCTTGGCGTCCGCATCACCAACAAACCAACATGGTCCAAGCACACCAAGACAGTGGTGAAGAGGGCACGACAACGCCTATTCCCTCTCAGGAGACTAAAACGTTTTGGCATGGGTCCTCAGATCCTCAAAGTTATACAGCTGCACTATCGAGAGCATCCTGATGGGTTGCTTCACTGCCTGGTATGGCAACTGCTCGGCCTCCGACCACAAGGCACTACAGAGGGTTGTGTGTACTGCCCAGTACATCACTGGGGCCAAGTTTCCTGCCATCCAGGACCTCTATACCAGGCGGTGTCAGAGGAAGGCCCTAAAAATTGTCAAAGTCTCCAGCCACCCTAGTCATAGACTGTTCTCTCTGCTCCCGAATGGCAAGCGGTACCGGAGAGCCGAGTCTAGGTCCAAGAGGCTTCCAAACAGCTTCTACCCCCAAGCCATAAGACTCCTGAACAGCTTATCAAATGGCTACCCCAGAATATTTGCATTGCCCACCCTCTTTATATGCTGCTGCTACTCTTTGTTATTATCTATGCATAGTCACGTTAATAATTCTACCTACATGTACATATTACCTCGACTAACCGGAGTCCCCGCACATTGACTCTGTACCAGTACCCCCTGTATATATCCTCGCTATTGTTAGTTTACTGCTGCTCTTTAATTATTTGTTACTTTTATTTCTTACATTTTTAAGGTATTTTTCTTAACTGCATTGATGGTTAAGGGCTTGTAAGTAAGCATTTTTCTGTAAGGACTACTACACCTGTTGTATTTGGCGCATGTGACAAATAAAATTGTATTTGATATCCGAAAGTGTGTTTATATTTGGGGGCACAAGATAAATATCATATATAGTGTGCCTTTTATGTACTGTATAACTAGCCTAAATATGGTTTAGTTTACTTACCCACAGAATAAGCATAGTTGCTAAAGATTCAGCTTTTTTCCTTTGAGGGTATCCTATGCTGTGGATATGCGGGAGGATGCAAATTGGCAAGAGACAAATACAGAAAGCTTGGCAGATTTGGTTACTGTTGATATCTGTTTCGGACAGATATGGTCTTGTTGTTTATAATAATAACAATATATTTTGGTTAAGGGACAGATACAATTAAAACATGAACACATTGAATCATTAACATTCAGATGCATTGCACCATCATGCTTTTTAACGTGCGCTAATTTAAGTCCCATCGGCCCCTAGATGGGATTTAACATAGTAGAAAGGAAAAGTTATGTCATCTTGCTGAATCTACATTAAAGGCCCAATGCAGTCAAAATTCAGATTTCCTGAAACTAACACTGCACAAGTGTGGAACATTTGATCAGTGTTATTTCCTGATAGTTACTGGTTGAAAATACAATCTACAACAGACTTTGCATGGGTGGAGTTATGGCCTGCCTAGTGACATTACCAGGCGGCGAAAGTTAATAGACCAACAACAAAAAGATTTCCAAATCTATCTGCCAATAGCAGCTAGTTTTCAGGTTAGATGTCCCTCCAATTTGGCCCCTCCAATTAGGTCACTCACTATAAGGACCACTCCTAGACAGTACCAAGCTAAATTCTTGCTTGAGAAATTGTGTTTTTTTGTTTATTTTTTTACCATTGTAATGGAAAAATATTACTGTAAGGAACTTAATTGTTACCCAGAAATGATTTGATATTGAGATAAAAACGTCTGAATGCCTTATGTGCCCCTGACATTTAGACAGTTACAACCAAATTCATGCATGTAATTTTGAGTATGTTAATTTTTTTGTTTGTTGCATAAATAACATAATATTGGTTTTTCAACTGTGATTAAATGTACTTCATGGTGCAGAAGTAGTCAAGAATAGCCAAGAGTTTACGTGTCATGCCCTGACCATAGAGAGCCTTTTTATTCTCCTTGTTGTGTCGGGGTGTGACTAGGGTGGGTAATATAGGTTGTTTTTTCTATGTTGGCCTCCTGGTATGTTTCCCAATCATAGGCAGCTGTTTATCGTTGTCTCTGATTGGGGATCATATTTAGGCAGCCATTTCCACACTGTGTTTTGTGGGATCTTGTTTCTGTATAGTTGCCTGTGAGCGAGCACTGCATGAACGTCACTGGTTGTGTATTCGTTATTGTTTTTTGTTCGGTTCACTTTAATAAAAAGATGTCAAACCGATTTCATGCTGCACTTTGGTCCGAATGTATTTACGACGCTCGTGACATCACGCCATGACTCATGGAGGATGATGCCTGATAATAGCAAAGTTTCATTGAATTCGCCCCCCAAAAAGTTTAATCTAATTAGGTGTGTGTGTAGAAGCCTCTCTGATCTCATTAATTTGTCTCTGCCATGGCCTGTAATAATTATTAACGTCCTTGAATTACAAAAAAAATGTCAATTTTGAGGGGAAAAGGATTAAACACCTTTGGCTCTGTACATACTCAAGTTGTACAACTGATGTACAACACATCTGGCACAACTGTTGTGATACAACAGAGTTTGTCTGCATAAAACTAATTACACAAGTGTTGTGGAGACACTGCACAATTGTTGTGTAAACATTTTGTGTGCAGACAAACTCTCCATTGTATCACAACAATATCAGTTGTATCAAAACCTTTGCATCAAGTAAGTTGTACATCAGTTGTTCAACCTGAGTGTGTATGGGGTCCCTCTCATCTTCCCTGAAATTTTATTACATCTGGAAAACTCATGTAGACTTCAGGGGAACTCCTGACTTTAAGTAACACTTTAAATCCTTGCCTTTTGGTCTATGATGATTTAATCTACAGTAGAATCTCAAAGATACAAACCTCAGAGCTAAGGACTGACTGGTCTACCAAACATTGTGGTGAAATAGAACATTTATTAAATACAAAAATTGGCTTCTGTAGGCTAATAAATGTAGATGGGGTCTTACTCTATGAGTTGTCTTTAGTGGTATCACTCACAAGTGGGAATAAGGGAAAGAAGTCTGAAGCATGACATTTCAAGGAAGAATCCCTGTTGTTTAAAATATATTTAACTAGGAAAGTCAGTTAAGAACAAATTATTATTTACAATAATGGCCTACCCCAACGATGCTGGGCCAATTGTGCACCGCCCTATGGGACTCCCAATCACAGCCAGATGTGATGTAGCCTGGATTTGATGTAACCAGGCATTGCAGTGACTCCTCTTGCATTGAGATGCTGTGTCTTAGACCACTGCACCACTCAGGAGCCCATTTAAAAATTGTAAGCCAAGTAAAACTATATGCAGTTTTGAATAGAAATAAGAAATGTGAAATCAATTTCAGTAGGGACTCCTGAGTGGCGCAGTGGTCTAAGGCACTGCATCTCAGTGATAGAGGCATCACTATAGACCCTGGTTCCATTCCAGGCTGTATCACAACCAGCTGTAATTGAGAGTCCCATACGGTGGTGTACAATTGGCCCAGCGTAGTCTGGGTTTGGCTGGGGTAGGCTGTCATTGTAAAATAAGAATTTGTTCTTAACTGACTTGCCTAGTTAAATGAAAATAATATTGATGAAGCAAATCCTTGATGGTGTTTCTGTTGTATTATTTAATACCATTCATTGTTATACAGTGGTTATATAGAGGGGCTAATCATTTTAACAATTTCATCTAACAGCAGAGCTTTCATAGGCTGGGCCAAAAGCTGGGGGCGGAGCCAAGCTTTGGGGGTTGTTCAGTTGCATGTAATGCAGGACAGTTCCTCAATTAGCATGGGACATGTCTCAAGAGGGTAGCGAGGGAGATGGTCTCATGCTTATCCTGCCCCCTTTCCTGCAGTGGCACTGCACAGCTGATAGAGAGAGAGTTAGAGAGGGATGGAGAGCAAGAGTGAGGGGGGTGGTTAAAAAAAAACACTCAGCCAGAGGCTCTCATCATTAGTACCTTAATAAATTGCTTGCAGGACACATGTGGCTGCTGCATTTGTGTGTGTGTGGATGTTATTTTCTTTCTTCTCCACTATACTTGTGTCCTCGGTCTCTCTCTCTCTCACTCGCTCCCCCTACCCCTCCCCTTGTCTCAGTCACCCAGACACAGACACACGCATGCTCACGCAGAATCTCGCACAGTGGGCAGGCACGCACACACACACCCTTTCTTGAGGTTCTGGGAGCAGTGGCAGCTGCGGTGGTTACCGTTGAAAGACATTGGCCGTTGACTGGAGTTAGCTGTAGCCCTGTCGGTTGAATGAATGGATGCTCCAACGAGCCTCTTAGGATTGGATTCTCGTATTGGATTTTCACGAGAGAGGAGGAGGATATCTATTCTGGGATTTGTTTTATTTCTATGCGCTCCATCTTTTTTTTTCTCCCCACCCTTTCTCGGTGTGGTGTCGTCGAGGACGAGCGGGTCTTGCGCGGTGGATTTGGCCTCCGCTACACTCTGCAATCTATAGAGTTTTTCTGTGGAGGTCGGGGTAAAGGGCGCTATTCTTTCTCCTTTTTTCCTCAAAGGGGGGGCTCTTTTGTTTTCCGGGGCTCGGCCGAGCGAGCCCTATAGTTCCCATGGTGAATTGAGCTATTGTGGAGAAGAGCCTCGACAGCTAAACTGCCGATTCTCTACCCCTCTCTTCCCCCTCCTCCACAAAAAAAACTCCATTCACCTGAATCAACCCCCCTCCAACCTTCCTTTCCCACACCTCCATCTCTCCTCGCCATCCTCTCTCCTTGCCTCCCATGCCCCATTTCCTTCATCCTTACCCCTGCCACCCCTCCCCTCCCGCAGCATAGCGGCTACGTAATGTGCCTCCCGACGCATGCGAACAGGGATGCTACAAATGGTGGTTTGGACTGATCGCTGACATAAAAAAAGGGTGATGCCTCGCGCAACCAGCACCGCCTCCGCCGCAATGGATCAGCCTGGGAAAACGCAGCAGATGCCAATCCACCGCAGTCTGGATTGAGGGGCGGCTGTAGTAGTTTGCCTGTGAATGAGAACGTGCGTGTGTGTGTATGCAAGCGTGCACGCTGGTCCTCCGTCATGTCTCTCGCCTGATCCCTTGCACCGGGCATCCCTGATGATTTTTTAATGTATTTTTAATTTAAGGTTTATTTAACTAGGCAAGTCCATTAAGAACAAATTCTTATTTACAATGATGGCCTACCCCGGCCAAATCCGGGCGACGCTGGGCCAATTGTGCGTCGCCCTATGGGACTCCCAATCACGGCCGGATGTGATGCAGCCTGGTGTGGGGGAGGCACTAAGCCTCTGGTCGGCCTCCCCCCGAACACAGTAGTAGCCCCGTGGCAAGCCGCTTGCCCCAGGGGTCGCTATGAAAAAGACCCGCAGCACTAATTTGCGGCGGGCCTGGCCCAGTTCGGACCTGTCCGAGCGGCTGCCGGAGCGCACCCGCTCCCGGAGCGAGAAGGACTTCCGTCTCCAGCAGAAACACCACCACACTCCCCCTCCTCCACCCCACATCTCACCAGGTCCCCCCCGGGGCTACCAAATGCCAGGTGAGTCTGACAGCACCCCCCACCACAACCACTACCATCCCTAATTCACCATCTTGTCAGATGTTGGCAAGCATGTGTGAAGTTGTACGTGAGGGTTAGTAAGGTCTTGGTTTCTTCCAAGATCACATTTTTTCCAAGGCTACTATTGGGTTTCTATGGATATGGAATATGTGATGACAAAGGGTTGAGTTTGTGAGTGTCTGTGTTCTGTAATGCTTGTGAAATGCATATATTTTTTTTTTAAGTGACATAGTAAAAGGGTAAAGACAATATTGGAATTGAATGGTCCCAGGCAAGGATATTGCATCACGGCGGTTTGGTTATTTATTAATTAAAACGGTAATATTAGGATTTTAGTACAACCAAGGGCTAAAATGGTAAGCAATGGGATGTTGTTGGAGCTACAGCTTTGAAACCCTCCCATCACAGATTTTTCTTTCCCCTTGAATCATGGGTTGAGGTGTGAGTGATCTGCATATCCATATAGCATGCACATTTCTGTGAGATGCTTGTCCATCTGGTACTGTTGTGTGAAGTGTCAGATAGGACTGTGAAATGGGGTATAATCAATAATGTAGTTCATGGTCTATGTTTTTAATGACATCATGGTACGTTTTAAAGGGATATTTCACATTGCTTTTGTTTAAACAGCCAATCTTAAAAACAAAACATTTTCGGATGAAAATAATCTCTCCCGTTTAGCATATTTTCAATTTAATGTAGAAGTCATCTCAAAATAATTTAAAACCAAATCATTGTTGTGCAATACAATTCATTATATAGATGTTTTTGGCATGAAATATAAAAACATTCTAACCTTGGAGTTTGACTTTCATTGGCGTGACTTGTTTAAATTGTGATGTTTCATCAGACTAACTAGCTACATGATCTCCTTGCTTGACTGCTTGACAAGCTAGCTAATTTATTAGCCAACATCAGCGACCTATACTGAACAAAAATATAAACGCAACATGTAAAGTGTTGCTCCCATGTTTCACGAGCTAAAGTAAAAGATCACAGAAATGTTCCAAAAAGCTTATTTCTTTCATATGTTGTGCACAAATTTGTTTACATCCCTGTTAGTGACCATTTCTCCTTTGCCAAGATAATCCATCCACCTGACAGGTGTGGAATATCAAGAAGCTGATTAAACGGCATGATCGTTACACAGGTGAACCTTGTGCTGGGGACAATAAATGTGCAGTTTTGTCACACAACACAATGCCACAGATGTCTCAAGTTTTGAGGAAGCATGCTGAGTGCATGAATGTCCACCAGAGCTTTTGCCAGAGAACTGAATGCTAATTTCTCTACCATAAGCTGAATCCAAGGTTGTTTAAGAGAATTTGGCAGTATGTCCAACCAGCCCCACAACCGCAGACCACATGTAACCTTGCCAGCCCAAGAACTCCACATCCGGCTTCTTCATCTGCAGGATTGTCTGAGACCAGCCACCTGGACAACTGATGAAACTGTGGGTTTGGACAACCAAATAATTTCTGCAGGGAAGCTCATCTGCATGCTCATCATCCTCACCAGGGTCTTGACCTGACTGCAGTTTGGCGTTGTAATTGACTTCAGTGGGAAAATGCTCTCCTTCGATGGCCACTGGCATGCTGGAGAAGTGTGTTCTTCACGGACGAATCCCGGTTTCAACTGTACTGGGGAGATGGCAGACGTGTGGGCGAGAAGTTCGCTGATGTCAGCGTTGCGGACAGAGTGCCCTGTGTTGCTGTAAGATTATGGTATGGGCAGGCATAAACTATAAACAATGAATACAATAGCATTTTATCGATGTCAAGTTGAATGCACAGAGATACCGTAACGAGATCATGAAGCCCATTGTCGTGCCATTCATCCGCCGCCATCACCTCATGTTTCAGCATGATAATTTACGGCACCATGTTGCAAGGATCTGTACACATGGTCTGTGCAGTATACTCACCAGACATGTCACCCATTGAGCACATTTGGGATGCTCTGGATCGATTACAACTGTACCCTATATGAATACTTCTTTCTTACCTTCCTTGAAGTAATCACAGACGTGAATTGGTTGGATCTGTGAAAGTAATAGGATGGTACCTTGCTTACAGCTAGCTACATGTGTGTGTACCTCCAGAAAACAAGGAAGGAAGGATGCATTTCTAAAGTATTGAAAGAAGTTCCTGGTGGTTCCTGTCCACTAAGCAAAATATAATTGACAATACAATAAAAAGGCATCTTTGTCTGACATTTAAGCAACGTTCATTTTCAGTTCTATGTGAAATAGTTTAAAATACAGTTGAAGTCGGAAGTTTACATACACCTTAGCCAAATTAATTTAAACTTAGTTTTTCACAATTCCTGACATTTAATCCTAGTAAAAATTCCCTGTCTTAGGTCAGTTAGCATCACCACTTTTATTTTAAGAATGTGAAATATCAGAATAATAGTAGAGAATGATTTATTTTATATTTTATTTCTTTCATCACATTCCCAGTTGGTCAGAAGTTTACATACACTCATTTAGTATTTGGTAGCATTGTCTTTAAATTGTTTAACTTGGGTCAAACGTTTCAGGTAGACTTCCACAAGATTCACGCAATAAGTTGGGTGAATTTTGGCCCATTCCTCCTGGCAGAGCTGGTGTAACTTGAGTCAGGTTTGTAGGCCTCCTTGCTCACACTGTTTCTGTTCTGCCCACAAATTTTCTATAGGATTGAGGTCAGGGCTTTCTGATGGCCACTCTAATACCTTGACGTTGTTGTCCTTAAGCCATTTTGCCACAACTTTGGAAGTATGCTTGGGGTCATTGTCCCATTTGGAAGACCCATTTGTGACCAAGCTTTAACTTCGTGACTGATGTCTTGAGATGTTGCTTCAATATATTCACATCATTTTCCTCCTCATGATGGCATCTGTTTTGTTAAGTGCACCAGTCCCTCCTGCAGCAAAGCACCCCATAACATGATGCTGCCACCCCCGTGCTTCATGGTTGGGATGGTGTCTTCAGCTTGCACGCCTCTCCCTTTTTCCTCCAAACATAACAATGGTCATTATGGCCAAATAGTTATATTTTTGTTTCATCAGACCAGAGGACATTTCTCCAAAAAGTACGATCTTTGTCCCCATGCGTGGTCCCATGGTGTTTATACTATTGTTTGTACAGATGAATGTGGTACCTTCAGGCGTTTGGAAATTGCTCCCAAGGATGAACCAAACTTGTGAAGGTCTACCATTTTTTTCTGAGGTCTTGGCTGGTTTCTTTTGATTTTCCCATGATGTCAAGCTTAGAGGCACTGAGTTTGATGGTAGGCCTTGAAATACATTCAACTTTAGATAGAATAAAGTATGGAAAATGTATTATTGCACTTCTGTTAGCATTTTAAAAGCTTCTGAGCTGGCAGTAATCATGTTCAATGGGTCAAATCAAGGCCAGTCCATTTGGGACTAAGTGGACAAAGCATTGATAACTATTTTTGGTCCAAATCAAGGCCAGCCCAAAAATCAACAGCCCAATAAAGGCCAGGGTGGACCAGCTTAATTTCAACCATTTATCAATTTACATGGACGTCCTGCGTCAGTCTGTACTCACTTGATGGGTGTAGATGGGTGATCTGTAGAAAAAGACAGCCAAACCAGCAATTAGGTTGGTGAAAATAAGTCATTTTTAGGGATCAACTTTGAATCTCATTGGATAGTATTTGAATAATTAATGACATGTAACAGGATGAATTTGAATAAGTGACATATGATAATCAGCCTTTACTCACTTACATTTTTAGAGAATCATAACTTTGACAGGGTTTCTCCACCCGTCAACTGATTGTTAGCTGATTCAGAATTTGAAAAGTACACAAAATCATAGAGGAAATAAGAAATCTACTTGTCCCATTTTCTATGGGATCAAAGTGATTTACATTTGTGGAAAGTGATTTATTAATTTGATTGGTGATTCACATTTGCGAATACATTTGGCTTGATATTGATCCCATAATTTTCACCCACTCTATTAGTCTTATGTACAGGATGCGCATGGTATACACCGTCCAACGAAATGCTTACTAGCCGGTTCTTTCTCGTCAATGCAAAAACAATAATAAAAGATAAGATTACAAACGTAAAGTAAATGGCTCAGTAGAATGGAAAACATTTTAGCAGAAGTATAGTACAGGAAGGCACAATTTATAGCACAATATTTACACGGGTTTTGGGGATTGGGGGACAAGTGCTAAAAGTTTGCAGTATTTAGCAATAATAATACCAGTCTGGTAGCAGCAGTTGTGATGTGTGTGTATAGCTTGAATGTGTCTGTGTGGGTGGGTGGGTGAGTGCGTGTGTGCTAAGGTGCGGCGAGTTAGTGCATGTGGTCAGTTAAAGTGTTCAGCAGTCTGATGGCTTGTAGATAGAAACTGTCTCTGAGCTTGTTGGTGTCAGACCTCATGCTCCGATACCATTTACCCGACGGTAAGGGAGTGAACAGCTCATAGCTGGAGTGTGTGCGGTCCTTGATGCTGCAGGACTTTCTCAGGCACTGCTTCGATTAGATGTCCTGGATGGGTGGAAGCATGGTCCCATGTACTTGGACGTCTTCACCACCTGCTGGATGGCCTTGCAGTGGTAGACAAAGCAATTCCCGTACCAGAACATGATGCAACCGTTCAGGACGCTCTCGATGGTGCAGTGGTAGTATTTGGAGAGAACCGGGAGTGGCATGCCAAATGTATTCAGCCCCCTTAGGAAGTAGAGGTGCTGTTGCGCCCTCTTGACAAGAGTGGTGGTGGTGTTGGTCCATGTCAAGTCCTCTGTGATGTGGACACAGAGGAACTTAAAACTGATGACTCTATCTACTGCAGTCTCGTTGATGGGGATCGGACCATGGTCCCTGCTTCCTGAGGTCAACAATCAACTCCTTTTTTTATGATGTTGAGGGAGAGGTTGTTGTCCTGGCACCACAATGCCAGTTCACTTATCACTTCCTTATAGACTGACTTGTGGTTGTTGGTTATCAGGCCTACAACAGCAAACTTGATGATGGAGTTGGTGTCGTGCAAAGCCACGCAGTTGTGGGTGAACAGGGAGTACAGCAGAGGGCTGAGGACACTCCCCTGGGGGGGCCCTGTATCAACATGTCACACATTAAGTTGCATGAACTTGTGTGTGTGCTTGTGTGTTTGACAAGATTTTTTTGAATGACTATCTCATATCTGTACCCCACACATACAATTATATGTAAGGCCAAACAGTGAATTTCGAACACAGATTCAACCACAAAGACCATGAAGCTTTTCCAATGCCTCACAAAGAAGGGCACTTGTTGGTTGGTAGATGGGTAAAAAAACAGACATTGAATATCCCTTTGAGCACAGTGAAGTTATTAATTACACTTTGGATGCTGTATCAATATACACCCAGTCACTCAGTTGCCAGAGAGGAAGGAAACCATTCAGGGATTTCACAATGAGGCTAATGGTGACTTTAGAACAGTTAGAGTGTAATGGAGAAAACTGAGGATGGATCAACAACATTGTAGTTACTCCACAATACTAACCTAAATGACAGAGTGAAAAGAACATGCATTGTGTTTGCAATAAGGCATTAAAGTTAAACGGCTAAAACAATTGCTAAGAAAGGAACTTTATGTTCTGAATACAAAGCGTTATGTTTGGGGCAAATCTAACATAACACATCACTGAGTACCACTTCATTTTTCAAGCATGGTGGTGGCTGCATCATGTTATGGGTATGCTTGTCATTGGCAGGGATTAGGGTAGTTCTTTAGGATAAAAAATAAATGTAATAGAGCTAAGCACAGGCAAAATCCTAAAGGAAAACCTGGTTCATTCTGCTTTCCAATACACACTGGAAGAACAAATTCACCTTTCAGCAGGACAATAACCTAAAACACAAGTACAAATATACACTTAAGTTGCTTACCAAGACGACGACATTGAATGCTCCTGAGTGGCCTAGTTACAGTTTTGACTTAAAGGGCAAGACTTGAAAATGGCTGTCTAGCAATGATCAATAACCAAGTTAACACATCTTGTAGAATTTGTAAATTATAATCTGCAAATGTTGTACAATCCAGGTGTGCAAAGCTCTCAGACTTACCCAGAAAGACTCACAGCTGTAATCGCTGTCAAAGGTGAATCTAACATGTATTGAATCTTAACATGTAAATGAGATGTTTCTGTATACATTTTTTTCATACATATGCAAACATTTCTAAAGTATATTTAATCAATTTTGAATTCAGGCTGTAACACAATTACATTTTGACTAAGTCAAGGGGTATGCATATTTTCTGAATGCACTGGCAGAAGCAGATGTGCTTGAAATCTAGCAAAAAGATTCAAAAATGTGTTTGTCTTTGTGAAGTAGAGCTGGGCCTGGTTTCCCAAAAGCATCTGAAGGCTAAATGTTATTTCTGGCTCAATTCTTGGCTAGGACCATGTGGACCTGGGCCCCAGCTGCAGTTGAGGCGTGGGTAGAGAAATCAGGCCACGGTAGTGCTGCGGTGTTAGCCAGCCCTCTATGTAGTAATACGTATAGAGGAGAGGGAGGAGGCTGCGCATGAGTAAGCCCTTGTTCCCTGCCTCCAGTCAGCTGTTTGAGTTGTAGAAAATCAGTCAGCCACTAAGATGACGCCTCTTAAGCCTCTGGAACTGGTACTGTATATCTCTCTCTCTCTCTCTCTCTGTTACTCACTTCGGGCCAAATCCTAATTACAGTTACGTGCAACTTGAACGTTCATTCAAATATTCAGTATACAGTATATCAATGAAGGATTTGTGTGACAGTTTGAGCTACTCATCTCGTTGTCTCTCTCCACATTCATATACTGAACGAGGATAAAAAATAATCACCCTCATTCTGGCCATCCCAGATGCTGACATCACTGACTAACCTCTGTAGGATTTCCTCAGGATGATTGTATTAAGGGTAGCAGAGAGGAGCTTGAGAGATGGAAGCACTAATAGCTCTCTCTTCTCTGCATTCTTCAAACATGGACTGTACACAGGCAGCAGAGTTGTCATTGTTGATGTTCTTATTAATGACAATGCAAAAATCCAGTTGTTACTGTACAAATGAAGCTATTTTGCTTTTACGAGAAGCTGTAAATTCTAGATGGCATCAGAAAAATGAAGGAAATTTGGTCAAATGTGACAAATAATAATAGTAACACTGGTGTCCTGTCAGGCAATAATAAATTAATGAATGCAAAGCTTAACTGCCCTGTTTTCATCATTGGACCTGTGATAGCCTCAATAACCAGGTTTCCAATTACCTGACACGTGAAAAAAGTCACGATGGGCTGATGGAAACAGCAGGAAATGCCGGTACAATTTATAAATGTTGACAGAATTTGTTCGTTCGACATGATGGGGTCTTTTTGGTACGTGAATGGAAGTGTAGCTAATATTTTTTTAGCTAAGATATTTTTGTTCTACCAATTTTCATCACTAGCTACGTTTCCATCCACAAAAAGATATGTGCATTTACCAGCAGTGGTGGGTTTCCATCAAACTGCCTTGTTGCGAATAGCAAGCTGTGTGTAATGACTTATATACTTTGTCCTATAACGTTTAATTGATCAAATAAAAAACATAATTTCTTTGTTTTATTCTGTCAATGGTTTTGCCACAAAAAGCCTTGCGATAAACGTCAAATTTGCCCACCCTGGTCTTGGCACTTGCACTCACTGAATGAACACACTGAATGAACACTTATTTTAACTTAATATAATACATCAATAAAATCAATTTAGCCTCAAATAAATAATGAAATATGTTCAATTTGGTTTAAATAATGCAAAAACAAAGTGTTGGACAAGAAAGTAAAAGTGCAATATGTGCCATGTAAGAAAGCTAACGTTTAAGTTCCTTGCTCAGAACATGAGAACATATGAAAAAGCTGGTGGTTCCTTTTAACATGAGTCTTCAATATTCCCAGGTAGGAAGGGGCCTCCCGGGTGGCGCTGTACTGCAGCGCCAGCTGTGCCACCAGAGACCCTGGGTTCGTGCCCAGGCTCTGTCGTAACCAGCCACGACTGGGAGGTCCATGGGGCGACGCACAATTGCATAGCGTCGTCCGTGTTAGGGAGGGTTCCGTATTTTATCTTAATGGGTGGCATCCATCAGTCTAAATATTCCTGTTACATTGCTCAATGTTATGTCATAATGTTATGTCATAATTACGTAAAATTCTGGCAAATTAGTTCGCAATGAGCCAGGCTGCCCAAACTGTTGCATAGACTCTGCGTGCAATGAACGCAAGAGAAGTGACACAATTTCACGTAGTTAATATTGCCTGCTAACCTGGATTTCTTTTAGCTAAATATGCAGGTTTAAAAATATACACTTCTGTGTATTGATTTTAAGAAAGGCATTGATGTTTATGGTTAGGTACACGTTGGAGCAACGACAGTCTTTTTTCGCAAATGCGCACTGCACCGATTTATATGCAACGCAGGACATGCTAGATAAAGTAGTAATATCATCAACCATGTGTAGTTATAACTAGTGATTATGATTGATTAAGTTTAATGCTAGCTAGCAACTTACCTTGGCTTCTTACTGCATTCGCGTAACAGGCGGGCTCTTCGTGAGGCAGGTGGTTAGAGCGACTAGTTAACCGTAAGGTTGCAAGATTGAATCCCTGAGCTGACAAGGTAAAAATCTGTCGTTCTGCCCCTGAACAAGGCAGTTAACCCACTGTCCCTCGGCCGTCATTGAAAATAAGAATGTGTTCCTAACTGACTTGCCTAGTTAAATAAAGATTAAATAAAGGTGTAAAAAAATATATTAAAAAAATCGGCGTCCAAAATTACCGATTTCCGATTGTTATGAAAACTTGAAATCGGTCATTCCGATTAATCGGTCGACCTCTACTATATATACATGTAGTATACCAAACATTAGGAACACCTTCCTAATATTGAGTTGCATCCTTCCCTTTTGCCATCCGAACAGGCTCAATTCGTTGGATCATGGACTCTACAAGTTGTCAAAACCGTTCCACAGGGATGCTGACTCATTTTGACTTCAATGCTTCCCACAGTTGTATTTATTTGTATTTATTAGGGATCCCCATTAGCTGCTACCAATGTAGCAACTACTCTTCCTGGGGTCCAAACACATTAAGGCACTTACACATAAAATAAAATATAAAACAGTAGATAATAAAACATTATTACACCAGTACATATCTACAATACCTAATGTATAATACCACCATATAACAATATTACAATGTACGTGTGTGTAGAGTGCATGTGCTAGCATTTGTGAGTGTACGCCTGTGTGTGTGTGTGTATGTGTGTGTGTGTGTGTGTGTGTCTCTTCACAGTACCTGCTGTTCCGTAATGTGTATTTTTATCTGTTTTTAAATTGGATTCTACTTCTTCCATCAGTTACCTGATGTGGAATAGAGTTAGTTCCATGTAGTCATGCCTCTATGTAGTACTGTGCGCCTCCCATAGTCTGTTCTGGACTTGGAATGTGAAGAGACCGACCTCTGGTGACATATCTTGTGGGGTCTATGATGTGTGCTAGTAGTTGTCTGGATGTCCTTTTGGTGGTGGACCATTCTTGATACACACGGGAAACTGTTGAGCGTGAAAAACCCAGAGCATTGCAGTTCGACACAAACCGCTACTTCCATACCCCGTTCAAAGGTACTTAAATCTTTTGTTTTGTCCATTCACCCACTGAATGGCACACACACAATCTGTGTCTCAATTGTCGCTAGGCTTATCAATCCTTCTTTAACCTGTCTCCTACCCTTCATCTACACTGACTGAAGTGGATTTAATAAATTACATCAATAATGGATCATAGACTAAATATTAAAGAACACCACCGTTCGCGGCAGAGTAGTGGGTGAAACCATTCACTTCATAAAAATGTGTGATCTTCATCAAGTTTCCTTTTTATTATGTGTTGTCGAATTCATAGAAATATTTACTGCCACTGTAGTAAGGTGGGCAACACGAGGGGTCTTCAGACTTTTTTGTATTATTTTCCTTGAAAGAACAGCTAGAGTAGGTTTTGAGTGCTTCTCCCATATTTGAAAAGTTGGTCTGCCTGCTCTTCAGTCTGATAGAGATATATTCTGAGAGCAGGTTTGTGTCTCCCTCTACATAAAAACTGTTTAAAACTATATAACACAATAAATAGTGTATTTTGAAAACTGGTTCATATATCCCATGGTCAATAGCGAACCTGCCTATGCATATATTTATGTTGCCGTTAATGTATTTAAAGCCTATTTTGGCAAGTTAACCACGTGTTTGCTGGCTTAGCAATATATATATATATATATTTTACCTTTATTTAACTAGGCAAGTCAGTTAAGAACAAATTCTTATTTACAATGACGGCCTACCCTGGCCAAACCCTAACGACGCAGGGCCATTTTTGCGCCTCCCAATGAGACTCCCAATCACAGCCGGTTGTGATACAGCCTGGAATCGAACCACTGAGATGCAGTGCCGTAGACCGCTGCGCCACTCGGGAGCACACTTGGGACTGCTGCGCCACTCAGGTGCTAGCCATGTTAATGACGAGCTAACTAGCACCGTCAGTCAGTGAACTGTAATGTTCCTGCTATTGCTAGCAGGTGATTTATTGGTAATTAAAGACTTCTTTATTGAAATATTAAGTGAATGTTTATTTTCTTACTACCTTAAAAGATTTTATATAAAAAGGGTTGTACTTGTGTTCTGTATTTATGGATTTATTTCACTTCAGATTGAGGGCTTGTATCATTACTGTTGCTCCTATCTAAAATATATATTGTGTCCTACCTAACCAGTGAACATGTGGCTGTGACCAGCCTGTCATCACTGTTTGATATCTTTTACTGCAGTTATGTCTTACTGTATTTTTGTTATTTTCTAAACACAACGCATTTATACTATGCAATCACTTTGTGCATTCAGTCTGATAGAGATATTCTGAGAGCAGTGAGCATGTGGCTGTGACCGTGCTGTCAATCCCTGTCATCACTGTTTGATATATTTTACTACAGATAAAAAGTCAATCTGAAGTGTGGGTGTCTGTGTCTTTCTTCTGTGTGGCTATATGAAGTTGGTTACGCTCAGTGTGTATCAGTGGCGGTCGGTGCCGTTTAAGATGACGGAGGACGATAAAAAATTGTTATGAGCATGGCCTTATTTCTATTACAGCACATTGGATGACATTCATATTCCATTCACCCAGCTCAATGTAACATTGATAGGTTTAGGCTACTACAATGATACTCAAATTTTCCCTATAACCATCATGAGTTTGATACAACCTAGCCTATGAATGAAAGTTTACAAGGTAGGTGCACAGGTCGAGAGAAATTTGAATAATCAAGGTGACAGACATTCAACACCGCCTCGCACACTCTTGCCTGCATCTAGCTGATCTAGGGTGTAACCATTAGTCCAACAGTTGCAACAAGAGTTTCTATTGAACAAATTCAGCTATGTTTATCCACGTTTCGTTACGTTTGCTTCCGTTTAACAAAAATACATTTAACAGAATCGGCGGAGTGATTACACCGCTGATCACACGCAGACACAGTTCACTTTCATAGCCGCCACATACAAACAGCATGATCCCTTTGATCATTGGATAATTATTTCTCACATCTACGCGCTCACCTCCTCACACCTTTGCCCTTTGCTTCTGGACTTGAGTACACAACACATCAGCTGTCTGTGACCAGGTGAAAAAACCTTTCCAAGCCAAACCTTCATAGCATAACCACTAATTGCTACACACATCCTACATCGTTGTCACCATATTAGCTGACATCAAGTCAACATAGCTACTAAAACGAATGCCTTAGTAAACCCGCTACAATCATGCAGTACAGTGTACAGTTAGCAAGCAGTTACACCTGCGGGCCTCGTTGGCAATAAATTAATCCAACCAAAAGGTTACCTTAACTTGGAAGAGTTCCAGTGTTGAATAGTCAGCTAGGTAACATAGCATCCTTCTTGGTTTGAACCGGACGTTTGAGTAGGCTAAACTAGCTAGCTGCATTTGCTAGCTAAGTAAGTAAAAGTGGAGGACGGAAACTAGCTGTCCTTCGGCTACACCATGGTGCTACCCAACAGAGTGCTGTTGAGGCTACTGTAGACCTTCATTGCAAAATAGTGTGTTTTTAATAAATTATTTGGTGTAGTTTTATCTAAAAAGGATCCATTTTTTTAATGTTTAACTCTTTACATTTTTCTCCCCTGAGGAACCTCCACTGGTGTGTATAAATAATAATAATATGCCATTAACTAGACACTTTTATCCTAAGTGACTCACATCCATGCGTGCTTACATCGAATGGGTGGCGCCAGCAGGAATCGAACCCACTATCCTGGCATTGCAAGCACCATGCTCTACCAACTGAGCTCCAGCTGAACAGAGCCCCACAGAACTCAACTGTTGCGAGTCCCTTCCCTGATAATCACCCAGGTTGAGTCCTGAAGAGTTAGCTATCAGAACTTCCATAGCTCATGCAGCATTCAAAGATTGATCTATATTTCATCCACATGTCGTTCAAGTGCATGGATCTGTGATACACCACTTTTGAAACTGGCATGTTACAAAGGGTTACAAAAACCCAGAATGAACATCACACTCTTTGTATAAGAAGGTCTATAATGTCACTTTTTCTCTTATTTTGTCTTGTTATTCTCTTTTCACTTTGTTTTCCCCTCTTTTATTTCTCAATTCTGTCCTTTGTTTTGTCTTTTTTAATGTTGTTGCTTTTTCAAATCAAGTCTGATTTTGGTTTGACCACATTCAAAGTGTCAGATGAGCATTTTAAAATATTCTATTGTTATCAATTAACACAATTTACCCTAGAGATCTTCAGAAAAATGGCAGTTGATGCAATTAATGTGATTGATATCAATGACCGAAAATAAATAATCTTCTTAATATCTGAATGAAATGAGTAGAACCACAATAGACAAGTATTTGTTTACACTACAGCAAACCTCAATTGACGTCAGACACATTTAATCTGAGATTATGGCGATGCCCAAAAAGCAACAAAGGCAAAAGAGCTCAATTGGGATGCATTGTCACATCAACTGCTTGAGAGAATATGTGTGCATTACTGGTGGGGAGCTTTGAAAACTTGTGAATGCCGAACTTGATTGTGATTGGTTACACCTCCCTTGTCTTTGCGAGGACTAGTTAACTTAGAACCGGGCTCAGAGTATTTACGCTTGGGTTTCTGAAGGCTTCTGCTTTATAATATGGTGGGATCTGGCTAAATGTGTGGTGAGTGAAGGCAGGGATATTATATAAGGGGAGAGTAGAGCTCAATTTACCCCATTCTCCCCTATAGATGATCACCTTTGTGCCTCCTCATTTATATGGATACATTCCGAGGAAGGCAATTGGGTAACATTTATTGCATGGGACACTTTTAAATGTGCCTTTAGAGGTCACGCAATTCAATACTCATCTTTAAAACAAAAACAATTTAGGTCAAAGTAGTTCATATTAACAAAGGAAATAGAATAAATAACAGTACAGATGGATAGCAATAAAAACGGTACCATAAAGGCACAGAATTAATTGGAGGAAAAACAAAAAGAAATGGAGGATCTTATTCCGGGACAATCAAGTATAATGTATTATAAAAAATAAAGTGAATTGGATGGAAAATAACTAAAATATCACCAAATTATTTTAGAATGTTCAACATAGAAATGCTACCAAAAATAATTTACAGAAACAAATTATCTATGATTCACTAAATTATATATTTTGAAAGCGTAAGCAAAGTACTTCTCTTTTCAGTCTCCTCCATTTCCACTAACTGAAGTTAACTGTAAGGAATTTTATCATAATAATAGTGTAAAATTAACAGCTGTACAGAAAGACTTGTGTGAGGGCCAAATTGCAGAACTTCTTGATGCAATTAAAGTCTTTAGACCAGGGAAAACTCCAGGGCTGAATGGCATACCAGTTGAGGTATATGAAACCTTTTTTCTATCTACTCAAAGATCCACTATTGGCATGTTTAACCACTCCTAAATGGTAAACTATCAGGCAAGAAGGTTTGATTTCACTATTACTGAAACAGGACCCAGGTAGTAAGTATAAAGATCCTGTTCATTTAAAAAACTGGAGGCCCCTTAGACTGGTGTTGTGATTCAGAAATCCTAGCCAAATGCATAGCACATAGAATTAAAAAGGTGTTGTCGGATGTTAGTCATCCTGATCATCCCAGCTTTTTTACATGGATGATACATTGGAGATAATGTAAGACGATTCATTAAAACAATAGAACACTATGAAAAATCTAGGAAACCAAGAAACCAAAAACCAAGGCTTTTGATAAAGTTTGACTAGAATTTATATATACATGTCTGGACTATTTTAATTTTGGCAAATCTCTAGGTTACAGTTATGTATAGTTACCCCAGGTGTAAAATAACAAATAATGTCTACTTCTCAAATTATTAAACTGTCAAGAGGAGTAAAACAAGGTTGTCCGCTGTCGGTGTATCTATGTATCATGGCCATCGAAATGTTAACTATTAAAATCAAACAATAAAATCAAGGGGCTAGAAATCCAGAGCTTAACAACTGAAATGTCCTCTTTTATCTGCAATCTGGATCCCTGCACAGCCTCATAGAGGATCTAGATCATTTTTCTAACATCTCTGGATTACAACTGAACTATGATAATTGTACCATTTTACGTATTGGATTTCTAAAAAATACAACTTTACCATGTAGTTTACCAATAAAATGGTCTGATGGTGAAGTGGACATACCCGGTATTCATATCCCTAAAGAAATAAAGGAACTTACTACAACAAATTTGAACTAAAAGTTGGCAAAACAATATCTTTCTACCAAGGTCTGTTTGAGGAAAAATCACCATGAGTAATTATTTAGTCATATCCCAGTTGACCTATTTACTTATGTGTTCAGGGGGGCATTTAAAAAAATATATACAGTACCAGTCAAAAGTTTGGACACACCTACTCATTCAAGGGTTTTTCTTCATTTTTTAAAACTATTTTCTACAATGTAGAATAATAGTGAAGACATCAAAACTATGAAATAACTGGAATGGAATTGTTAAACAAATCCAAATATATTTGAGATACTTTAAAGTAGCCACCCTTTGCCTTGATGACAGCTTTGCACATTTTTTGCATCCTCTCAACCAGCTTCATGAGGTAGTCACCTGGAATGCATTTAAATTAACAAGGTGTGCCTTGTTAACAGTTAAGTTGTGGAATTTATTTCCTTAATGAGTTTGAGCCAATCAGTTGTGTTGTGACATGGCAGGGATGGTATACAGAACATATCCCTATTTGGGAAAAGACCAAGTCCATATTATGGCAAGAACATCTAAAATAAGCAAAGAGAAACAACAGTCCACCATTACTTTAAGACATAAAGGTCACTCAATCCGGAAAGTTTCTTCAAGTGCAGTCAAAAAAGAAAAAGCGCTATGATGAAACTGGCTCTCATGAGGACCGCCATAGAAAAAGAAGACCCAGAGTTACCTCTGCTGCAGAGGATAAATTCATTAGAGTTACCAGCCTCAGAAATTGCAGCTCAAATAAATGCTTCACAGAGTTCAAGTAACAGACACATCTCAACATCAACTGTTCAGAGGAGACTGCGCGAATCAGGCTTTCATGGTCGAATTGCTGCAAATAAACCACTACTAAAGGACACCAGTAAGAAGAAGAGACTTGCTTGGGCCAATAAACACGAGACGCAGAGTAGGTGAATGGATGACCTCTGCATGTCTGGTTCCCACTGTGAAGCATGGAGGAGGTGGTGTGGGGGTGCTTTGCTGGTGACACCGTCAGTGATTCATTTAGAATTCAAGGCACACTTTACCAGCGTGGCTACCACAGCATTCTGCAGCGATACGCCATCCCATCTGGTTTGGACTTAGTGGGAATATAATTTGTTTTTCAACAGGACAGTGATCCAACACACCTCCTTTCTGTGTAAGGGCTATTTGACCAAGAAGGAGAGTGATGGAGTGCTGCATCAGATGACCTGGCCTCCACAATCACCTGACCTCAATCCAATTGAGATGGTTTGGGATGAGTTGGACAGCAGAGTGAAGGAAAAGCAGCCAACAAGTGCTCAGCATATGTGTGAACTCCTTCAAGACGTTTGTAAAAGCATTCCTCAAGAAGCTGGTTGAGAGAATGCCAAGAGTGTGCAAAGCTGTCATCAAGGCAAAGGGTGGTTACTCTGAAGAATCTGAAATCTAAAATATATTTAGATTTTTCTACACTTTTTTTGGTTACTATATGATTCCATATGTGTTATTTCATAGTTTTAATGTCTTCACTATTATTCTACAATGTAGAAAATAGTAAAAATTAAGAAAAACCCTTGAATGAGAAGGTGTGTCCAAACTTTTAACGGGGACTGTATATTAAAGCATTAATTAAACCTCCCACTAGAATCATCAGTCATACAAAAGTTATACTTAAACCTTAACTGGTTATCCAGTAGGTTAGTAAGAATGACTCACCCCTTTTTACCTTTATCCAGATTACAGATTATTTGAAAATGGAACCTTTTTCAAAATACTGCCCTTTCTAAAAACAAGCCATGCACAGCCGGTTCTAATTCCAGTTTCATCCTCCAAAAAAGACTGAGCAAATTATTATGGGGCGGCAGCGTAGCCTAGTGGTTAGAGAGTTGGACTAGTAACCGGAAGGTTGCGAGTTCAAACCCCCGAGCTGACAAGGTACAAATCTGTCGTTCTGCCCCTGAACAGGCAGTTAACCCACTGTTCCCAGGCCGTCATTGAAAATAAGAATTTGTTCTTAACTGACTTGCCTGGTTAAATAAAGGTAAATAAATAAAAAAATTACAACAAATAATATTTTTAAATTCAAATAATGCTAATTTAAATAATGCTATATTTATATATTAAAAAAAACGAATGATCTAGTCAATTATATTATGAATAAGAAAGGTGGATTTACAGTGGGGCAAAAAAGTATTTAGTCAGCCACCAATTGTGCAAGTTCTCCCACTTAAAAAGATGAGGCCTGTAATTTTCATCATAGGTACATTTCAACTATGACAGACAAAATGAGAATTTTTTTTCTCCAGAAAATCACATTGTAGGATTTTTAATGAATTTATTTGCAAATTATGGTGGAAAATAAGTATTTGGACAATAACAAAAGTTTATCTCAATACTTTGTTATATACCCTTTGTTGGCAATGACAGAGGTCAAACGTTTTTAGTAAGTCTTCACAAGGTTTTCACACACTGTTGCTGGTATTTTGGCCCATTCCTCCATGCAGATATCCTCTAGAGCAGTGATGTTTTGGGGCTGTTGCTGGGCAACACGGACTTTCAACTCACTCCAAAGATTTTCTATGGGGTTGAGATCTGGAGACTGGCTAGGCCACTCCAGGACCTTGAAATGCTTCTTACGAAGCCACTCCTTCATTGCCCGGGCGGTGTGTTTGGGATCATTGTCATGCTGAAAGACCCAGCCACGTTTCATCTTCATTGCCCTTGCTGATGCAAGGAGGTTTTTAATCAAAATCTCACGATACATGGCCCCATTCATTCTTTCCTTTACACGGATCAGTTGTCCTGGTCCCTTTGCAGAAAAACAGCCCCAAAGCATGATGTCTCCACCCCCATGCTTCACAGTAAGTATGGTGTTCTTTGGATGCAACTCAGCATTCTTTGTCCTCCAAACACAACGAGTTGAGTTTTTACCAAAAAGTTATATTTTGGTTTCATCTGACCATATGACATTCTCCCAATCTTCTTCTGGATCATCCAAATGCTCTCTAGCAAACATCAGACGGACCTGGACATGTACTGGCTTAAGCAGGGGGACACGTCTGGCACTGCAGGATTTGAGTCCCTGGCGGCGTAGTGTGTTACTGATGGTAGGCTTTGTTACTTTGGTCCCAGCTCTCTGCAGGTCATTCACTAGGTCCCCCCGTGTGGTTCTGGGATTTTTGCTCACCGTTCTTGTGATCATTTTGACCCCACGGGGAGAGATCTTGCGTGGAGCCCCAGATCGAGGGAGATTATCAGTGGTCTTGTATGTCTTCCATTTCCTAATAATTGCTCCCACAGTTGATTTCTTCAAACCAAGCTGCTTACCTATTGCACATTCAGTCTTCCCAGCCTAGTGCAGGTCTACAATTGTGTTTCTGGTATCCTTTGACAGCTCTTTGGTCTTGGCCATAGTGGAGTTTGGAGTGTGACTGTTTGAGGTTGTGGACAGGTGTCTTTTATACTGATAACAAGTTCAAACAGCTGCCATTAATACAGGTAACGAGTGGAGGACAGAGGAGCCTCTTAAAGAAGAAGTTACAGGTCTGTGAGAGCCAGAAATCTTGCTTGTTTGTAGGTGACCAAATACTTATTTTCCACCATAATTTGCAAATACATTAATTAAAAATCTGTCTGTCATAGTTGAAGTGTAGCTATGATGAAAATGACAGGCCTCTCTCATCTTTTTAAGTGGGAGAACTTGCACAATTGGTGGCTGACTAAATACTTTTTTGCCCCACATGTGCAGTTACAAACATATATGGAAATGTTTGCTCTATCCAAAATGACCACAAACTGATTGCAGCATTACCACAAAAATGTAGGTGGCAAGTGGAAGGGGAAGAAGGTAGGGAACTTGTTTGTTTACCCTTTATTAAAGACCAAAAATGGCAGCATCAAAAAATGTAATAAATAAGAAAAAATATCAGTTTTACTTGAGGACCAAAATGTTGAACATGGTGCCATAGAGGTTGCAAAATACTTTATTTTTTCTTTGATGTGCTATTTCTGTGGCACATGGTTTATGAACTGATACGCAATACAACGATTGGTTCAAAAAATGTTGTTTTTCAATTTAAATTATTATTGAAAATTCTTGCCACAAACAGAATGTTATGTAAATGGGTCATACAACCATCTCAGCTCTGCAGATTTTGCTACTAAGAGACAGAATCATTTAATAATTTGATTCATCTGTTATTGCCCCTATGTAGCTTGTTTCCGGTCACAGGTACAGGAATGGCTGAAAAATCACAACATTTACCTTAAATGAACCATACAAATAGCACTGTTGGGAGATTTGGAAAACCATAGTCAATCAACAATATAATAATACTTTTATTAGAAATATTAATCTTTAACTTACAATCTGTAAATACTATGTGATTAGACAGGTTCAGAATTGATGTGAAATGGCACATGGAAATCATTAAAGGGCGGTTTACAGAGATGGGTGGGAAGGACTGAGAGTGGGGTGGATTTAAAAGCAAATTTTATACATTACATCTAGTCATAACTATTATATGTCAAAATATCAAATTACTGTATTGTTGCTTCTGTAAAAAAAAAGTGCCATGTATGTAGAATGTACATGTACATACAAATATTTTTAAACAATGTTTATGGAGGTTGATGGGCCCCCCCAAAATAGAAATAAAACACTTAATTGACATGACTTGAAAATGACCATATGGAGCAGTATTAGTTCTGGGAGGAGACTCAGTCATCAGGTGACAGCCAACTGGTGGAACGGGACAGACCACCCACAGCATCAGCTGAGCTTTGCTACCATTCAGATTTGATCAGTTACTGAGTCCCGGGGCTGTATTATGTAGGAGTGCTGATCTAGGATCAGTTTTGCCTTTTAGATCATAGTAATTATAAGATTATTATCGGCAGGAGGGACCTGATTTCTAGATCAGCACTCCTACGCTGAGACTCTTGATAGATATGGGCCCAGGTTCTTCTCTTCTCTCCTACAGTTCATTCGCTGACTGTTGTCTATTTCTCCCTGCTGTAGGTGATGTGTCTCCCATCAACATGTCTCCTATCAGCCAGTCCCAGTTCATCCCACTGGGGGAGATCCTGTGTCTGGCTATCTCAGCCATGAACTCTGCTCGCAAGCCCGTCAACCAGGAGGCCCTGATGGAACACCTCGCCACATGCTTCCCAGGTACAGTAGCTACAGGGTGAAATTTCTAGCATTAGCTCAATGACTGTGGGTATATGCTAGTATCTGCAGTCAGTGGAAGAAATGCAACACTAACCCAAGAACAATGTCTAAGGGCAACTTCTTCACCCTATACAGTTGGCCTATAATACACCTCAAGACTGTGTTCATTAGGCACTAAAAATTAAAGAAACAGACTGAAATAAGGAGGAACTACCTTGCCTTCTCCAATAAGAAACATTATTTTTCATTTTCCATTGTGAAACATTTTTAAACACTTCCTGTTGCGTGCCCTAATTAACACAACCCCTGTTACCCCCTAAACACACACACACACACACAATCTCCTTATGGTAATGTATGCATTCATGACCCATTGATGGTTGTATAGAGGCAGTTTGTTTAACGCATTCAAAATCCCTGTCCCCTTCACTCATTCCAGGGTTCTGAAAACAGACCATAATACCACACTGCAGCAGCATGTTTTATATGTTGAACAAAAAAAATGTAAAAAATGAATTTCGGATTGTTCTTATTTTCCTAAATTAAGTTGAAAAAATAGGATGATCGAGCAGCAGTAAGGGCTCTTCGATACTGCACGGTACTGTCTTTCCAAGCTAGTCGGAAGACTTCCAGTTTGGTGTGGCGCCATTTCCATTCCAATTTTCTGGAAGCTTGCTTCAGTGCTCGGGTATTTTCTGTATACCAGGGAGCTAGTTTCTTATGAGAAATGTTTATTGGCTTTTCATAGCCGATCATTGAGAGTATCTCTACCGCTCCTGCTGTCTCTAGAGAGTTGAAAACAGCAGGTCTGGGACAAGGTAGCACGTCCGGTGAACAGGTCAGGATTCCATAGCCACAGTCCTGAGGCATGGTCCTAGGGCTCAGGTCCTCCGAGAGAGAGGAATAAAGAAAGAGAGAAAGCGTTAGAGAGAGCATACTTAAATTCACACAGGACACCGGATAAGACAGGTGAAATACTCCAGATATAACAGACTGACCCTAGCCCCCCGACACAAACTACTGCAGCATAAATACTGGAGGCTGAGACAGGAGGGGTCAGGAGACACTGTGGCCCCATCCAATGATACCCATGGACAGGGCCAAACATGCAGGATATAATCCCACCCACTTTGCCAAAGCACAGCCCCCACACCACTAGAGGGATATCTTCAACCACCATCTTACCATCCTGAGACGAGGCCGAGTATAGCCCACAAAGATCTCCACCACGGCACAACCCAAGGGGGGGCGCCAACCCAGACAGGAAGACCACGTCAGCGACTCAACCCACTCAAGTGACGCACCCCTCCTAGGGACGGCATGGAAGAAGAGAAGCTTGAGGCAGGAAGTCTCAAAGCTTGAGACAGCTGTGGCGTTGTGTTGTGTGACAAAACTGCACATTTTAGAGTGGCCTTTCATTGTCCCCAGCACAAGGTGCATCTGTGTAATGATCATGCTGTCAGGTGGATGGATTATCTTGGCAGAGGAGAAATGCTCACTAACAGGCAGAGCCTGTTGCACAGCCTATTGCACAGCCTATTGCGGACAGTCTGAGCACTGATGGAGAGATTGTGCCTTCCTGGTGTAACTCGGGCAGTTGTTTTTGCCATTCTGTACCGTTCCCGCAGGTGTGAGGTTCAGATGTACCGTGTTGTTATACGTGGTCTGCCACTGCGAGGCTGATCAGCTGTCCGTCCTGTCTCCCTGTAGTGCTGACTTAGGTGTCTCACAGTACGGACATTGCAATTTATTGCCTTGGCCACATCTGCAGTCCTCATGCCTCCTTGCAGCATGCCTAAGGCACTTTCACGCAGATAAGCAGGGACCCTGGACATCTTTCTTTTGATGTTTTCCAGAGTCAGTAGAAAGGCCTCTTTAGTGTCCTAAGTTTTGTGTCCTAAGTTGTCCTAAGTTTTTAAGACCTTAATTGCCTACCGTCTGTAAGATGTTAGTGTGGTGCATGTTCATTAATTGTTTATGGTTCATTGAACAAGCATGGGAAACAGTGTTTAAACCCTTTACAATGAAGATCTGTGAAGTTATTTGGATTTTTACAAATTATCTTTGAAAGACAGGGTCCTGAAAAGGGGACTTTTTTTTTGCTGAGTTTATATCAACCATATTAATTTGTGGGGCATTTAGATCACAATGTTTTATTTTATTTTACTAGGCAAGTCAGTTAAGAACAAATTCTTATTTTCAATGATGGCTTAGGAACAGTGGGTTAACTGCCTTGTTCAGGGGCAGAACAACAGATTTGTACCTTGTCAGCTTGGGGAATCGATCTTGCAACCTTTCGGGTTACTAGTCCAACGCTCTAATCACTAGGCTACGCTGCCGCCGCAAAATGTCAAAACTACAGTTGTTGCATGTGAAAACTAAAAGAATAAGTCAATCACATTTATTTATATTGCCCTTTTTATGTCAGCAGATTTCACAGTGCTTATACAGAAACCCAGCCTAAAACCCTAAACAAGCAATTCAGATGTAGAAGAAAGGCAGGAACCTATGAAGAAACCTAGTGAGGAACCAGGCTCTGAGGGGTGGCCAGTGCTCTTCTGGCTGTGCCGGATGGAGATTATAAGAGTACATGGCCATTAAGGCCAGATTGTTCTTCAAGATGTTCAAATGTTCATAGATGACCAGTATGGTAAAATAAGAAAGACATAGGACAAAGTGATCTTCTGTCAGAAGATGGGAATAAAAAGCAGGATCATCTTAGAAAAGCAAAGCAACTCTGACTCAATCATGCTGTAGGTTTCAGGTAAATTAGATACACGATTTACATTAGTAAAACTTTCAGTGTGAATGATTTGAGTTTGATTTGAGTTGAATGATGATGTAATGATTAGAAGGTTGTTGGCTATTATTTGGGTAGAGAAATATGACAGCTCTAGTGATGATAGCTCTTTTAAAATATTTTAGGAATTATGTAGAATACAGTGCATTTGGAAAGTTTTCAGACCTCTTGACTTATTCTAAAATGGATTCGATTGTTATTTCACCTCATCAATCTACACACAATAACCCATACTGAAAAAGCAAAAACAGGTTTTCAGAAATGTTTGCCATTGTAAAAAAACGGAAATGTCACATTTAGATAAGTATTCAGCCCTTTTACTCAGTACTTTGTTGAAGCACCTTTGGCAGTGATTGCAGGTATGATGCTACAAGCTTGGAACACCTGTATTTGGGGAGTTTCTACAATTCTTCTTTGCAGATCCTCTTAAGCTCTGTCAGGTTGGATGGGGAGGGTCACTGCACAGCTATTTTCAGGTCTCTCCAGAGATGTTTGATCGGGTTCATGTCCAGGCGCTGGATGGGCCACTCAAGGACATTCAGAGACTTGTCCCAAAGCCACTCCTGCATTGTCTTGACTGTGTGCTTCGGATCGTTGTCCCCAGTCTGAGGTCCTGAACGCTCTCGAGCAGGTTTTCATCAAGGTTCTCTCTCTACTTTGCTCTGTTCATCTTTCCCCCGATCCCGTCCCTGCCGCTGAAAATCATCCCAACATTATGATGCTGCCACCATCTGATGCCAGGTTTCCTCCAGGTGTGATGCTTTGCATTCAGGCCAAGGAGTTTCATGAGACCAGAGAATCTTGATTCTCATAGTCTGCGAGTCCTTTAGGTGCCTTTTGGAAAACTCCAAGCAGGCTGTCATGTGCCTTTTACTGGGGAGTGGCTTCCGTCTGGCCACTCTACCACAAAGGCCTGATTTGGTGGAGTGCTGCAGAGATGGTTGTCCTTCTGGAAGGTTCTCCCATTTCCACAGAGGAACACTGGAGCGCTGTCAGAGTGACCATCGGGTTCTTGGTCACTCTCCCTGACCAAGGCCCTTCTCCCCGATTGCTCAGTTTTTTGGGGGCAGCCAGCTCTAGGACGAGTCTTGGTGGTTCCAAACTTCTTCCATTTAGGAATGATGGAGGCCACTGTCTTCTTGGGGACCTTCAATGATGCAGACATTTTTTGGGACACTTTCTCAGATCTGTTCCTCGGCACAATCCTGTTTCGTGGGGCTCTACGGATGATTCCTTCAACCTCATGGCTTGGTTTGTGCTCTGACATGCACTGTCAACTGTGGGACCTACACACATGAGGTGTGTGCCTTTCCAAATCATGTCCAATCAATTGTATTTACCACAGATGGACTCCAATCAAGTTCTAGAAACATCTCAAGGATGATCAATGGAAACAGGGTGCACATGAGCTCAATTTCAAGTCTCATAGCAAAGGGTCTGAATACTTATGTAAATGAGGTATGTTTTTTACATTGTACATTTGCAAAAATGTCAACCTGTTTTTGCTTTAATTATGGGATATATGTCGATTGATGATAAAATATTTAATACATTTTAGAATAAGGCTTAAAGTAAAAGAATGTGGAAAAAGTCTAGGGGTTTGAAAACTTTCTGAATTAACTGTATGTAGACCTACTGATAGCTAGCTTTAGGCTAAAAGTACATTTCCTGAAGAAAATGTTTGTTTTAACTTCTTATAGTTGCAGGGGCAGTATTGAGGAGCTTGGATGAGAGGTGCCCAGAGTAAACAGGCATATTTATTATTAGTATTGGATAGAAAACACTCCGAAGTTTTTAAAACCTTTTGAATGATTTCTGTGAGTATAACAGGCACCTGAGAAGAAATCCAAACAAGAAGTGAGAAATCTGAGGTTGGTCGATTTTCAACCCAGGCCCTATTGAGTTCACAGTGGGATATGGATGCAGTTGCACTTCCTAGGGCTTCCACTAGATGTCAACCATCTTTAGAAACTTGAATGAGGCTTCTACTGTGTTGAGGGGCTGAATAAGACCTGAATGAGTCAGGTTCCTGGCAGAGAGCCATTTCCTGGTCACGGGCATTTCACATGATATCTACCTGCGTTCCATGACTTCTCTAGACACAAAGGAATTCTCCGGTTGGAACTTTATTGAACATTTATGATAACAACACCCTAAAGATTGATTCTATACTTAGTTTGAAATGTTTCTTCGACCTGTAATATAACGTTTTGAAGTTTTTGTCCAAAGTTATGCTGGACCTGCATGAGCGTTTGGATATGTGTACCTAACGCCCTAACAAAAGTAGCTACTTCGATAAAAACAATGGACATTATCGAACAAATCAAGCATTTATTGTGGAACTAGGATTCCTGGGAGTGCATTCTGATGAAGATCATCAAAGGTAAGGGAATATTTATAATGTGATTTCTGGTTTCTGTTGACTCCAACATGGCGGATTGTTTTATTTATTTTCTGAGCGCCTTCTCAAATTATTGCATGGTTTGCTTTTTCCTTAAAGTTAAAAAAAAATCTGACACAGCGGTTGTATTAAGGAGAGGTATATCTATAATTCCATGTGTATAACTTGTATTATCATCTACATTTATGATGAGTATTTCTGTTGAATCGATGTGGCTATGCAAAATCACTGGATGTTTTTGGAAATAGTGAACGTAACGCGCCAATGTAAACTCAGATTTTTTTATATAAATATGACCTTTATCAAACATACATGTATTGTGTAACATGAAGTCCTATGAGTGTCATCTGATGAAGATCATCAAAGGTTAGTGATTAATTTTATCTCTATTTGTGCTTTTGTGACTCCTCTCTTTAGCTGGAAAAATGGCTGTGTTTTTCTGTGGCTTGGTGGTGACCTAACATAATCGTTTGTGGTGCTTTCGCTGTAAAGCCTATTTGAAATCGGACACTGTGGTGGGATTAACAACAAGATTACCTTAAAACGGTATAAGATACATGTGTGTTTGAGGAATTTTAATTATGAGATTTCTGTTGTTTTGAATTTGGTGCCCTGCACTTTCACTGGCTATTGTCATATCGATCCCGCTAACGGGATTGCAGCCATAAGAAGTTTAAAGTATGTATGGTTTTGAAATATGTTATAGTAGTGGTAGTGTCTGCAGTAGTAATGATGGTGACTGATTATAGTTGGAAAAAGTAGGTCGATGAAAAGATAGAATAGCCTGAATATATGAATGTTGGTTTGGTTTATCTAGCTCGAACGGTTCAATAATTATTTTATTGAAATGTATGCAAATGTATATAGGTATAGTTGATAAATCTTTCAAAGAATTAGAAATTTGGATAGCCTGAACATGTGAAAGATGGTGGTAGTATCTGCAATAGTAATGGTGTTTTTTTATATTTATTTAACTAGGAAAGTCAGATATTAAGAACAAATACTTAACCCTAACCCAGACGACTCTGGGCCAATTGTGCGCCGGCCTATGGGACTCCCAATCAGGGCCGGTTGTGATACAGCCTGAAATTTAACCAGGGTCTGTAGTGATGCCTCTAGCACTGAACTTTGGGATTGTGTCTCTAGCTTGAACGGTTCAAGAGTTACCCAACAACAATAATTGTATTATATGCTAATGTATTCTCCTTCAAGTAGTTATAATTTATAGTGGAGCCCATTGCTAGACCAGAGTTAGTGAGAACCAGAGCTAGCTAGCTATGCCCAGGACCAGAGCTGGGGTCAGAGGAAGTGCAGACCAGACTGGTAGTTGTGGTCAGTAGGTCTGTAGTTGTGGTCAGTAGTTGTGTTGCAGGATCATTGGGCCCTACAGTATAGATGTGGTCAGTACTTGTGTGGTTGTGGTCAGCAGTTGTGTGGTTGTGGTCAGCAGTTGTGTGGTTCAGTTGTTTTGTGATCAGTGGTTGTGGTCAGTAGTTTTGATCAGTAGTTTGGTAAGTAGCTGTATATTCAGTAGTCGTGTGGTTGTGGTCAGTAGTTTAGGTCAGTAGTTGTGGGGTTGTGGTCAGTAGTTTTGGTCAGTGGTTTAGTAAGTAGTTGTTTAGTAAGTAGTTGTTTATTCAGTAGTTGTGTGGTTGTACCAGTAGTTGTGGTCAGTGGTTGTGTGGTTGTGGTCATTAATTTAGGTCAGTGGTTGTGGTCAGTAGTTGTGGTTTGGTAAGAAGTTTTGCGGTGTGGTCAGTAGTTTTTTGGTTGTGGTCAGTAGTTGTGTGGTTCAGTAGTTGTGTGGTCAGGAGTTATAGTCTGTAGTTGTGGTAAGTAGTTGTGTGGTTGTGGTCAGTAGTTTTGGTCAGCAGTTTTGGTCAGTAGTTGTCTAGTTGTGGTCAATAGTTGTGTGGTCAGTAGTTGTGGTCTGTAGTTTTGGTCAGTAGTTGTGGTGTACTGTAGTTGTGTGGTTGTGGTCAGCAGTTGAGTCAGTAGTTGGTGTTGTGGTCTATAGTTGTGGTCAGAGGTGGTGTGTTGTGGTCAGTAGTTTTGTTAAATAGTTGTGTGATTCATTATTTCTGGTCAGTAGTTGTGTGGTTGTGTTCAGTAGTTATGGTCAGTGGTTGTGGTCATTAGTTGTTTGGTTCAGTAGTTTCGTGGTCAGTGGTTGTGGCCAGTAGTTGTGTAGTAGTTTTGTAGTTGTGGTGGGTCGTTTTGTGGTTGTGGTCATTAGTTGTGTGGTTCGGTAATTGTGTGGTCAGTAGTTCTGGTCAGTGGTTGTGGTCAGTAGTTGTGTGGTTATAGTCATTAGTTTAGGTCAGTAGTTGTGGGGTTGTGGTCAGTAGTTATGGTCAGTGGTTGTGTATTCAGTAGTTGTGTGGTTGTGGTCAGTAGTTTTGTGGTTGTGGTCAGTATTTGTGTGGTCAGGACCACAACCACACAACTACTGAATACACAACTACTGACAAAAACTATTGACCACAACCACACAACTACTGACCACACATCTACTGAACCACAACCACACAACTACAGACCACAACACAACTACAGACCATAACTCCTGAGTTATGGTCTGTAGTTGTGTTGGGGTCAGTAGTTGTGCGGTTCTGGTCAGTAGTTATTTGGTTCAGTGGTTGTGGTCAGTATTTATTTGGTTCAGTAGTTGAGGTCAGGAGTTATGGTCTGTAGTTGTGTTGTGGTCATTAGTTGTGGTAATTAGTTGTGTTAATTAGTTGTGTGGTTGTGATCAGTAGTTATTGTCTGTGGTTGTGGTCAGTGGTTGTGGTCAGTAGTTTTGTGGTTGTGGTCAGTCATTGTTTGGTTCAGTAGTTGTGTGGTCAGTAGTTGTGTGGTTAAGTAGTTGTGTGGTCAGTAGTTGAGATCAGTGGTTGTGGGCATTAGTCGTGGTCTGTAGCTGTGTTGTTGTGGTGTGTAGTGGTATGTTGTGGTTGTGGGTAGTAGTTGGTTGTGGTCAGTAGTTGTGGTCAGTAGTGGTCAGTAGCTGTGGGCAATAGTTGTGTGGTTGTGGTCAATACTTGTATGGTTGTGATCAGTGTCTAAACTACAATTGTTGTGTTTGAAAACTGCAATAAGAAGTGATCGGGTGAAATATGTAAATGTAAAACTTGTCTTTCCCCCGTCTGTGTTTCTCTCAGGTGTTCCAACACCGAGCTCGGAGATTCTGCGACACACCCTAAACATGCTGGTGCGAGAGAGGAAAATCTACCCAACACCTGAGGGATACTTCATTGTTACTCCCCAGACCTACTTTATCACCCCCAACCTCATTCGATCCAACAGCAAGTGGTACCACCTGGACGACTGGCAGCAGCAACAGCAGCAGCAGTGTACCTCCCCACAGTCGGGCACCATCACGCCCTCCACCCCGGGCTGCGTGAGGGAGAGGCCCAACCAGAAGAACCACGGGGACTCATACAACACGTACCGCGATGATACGCCCATCCCTCAAGCCCCCACTTACCAGAAGAAGTCTCCCAAGGAGCCTCGGGGAGACCCCCCCTCCTACCCTCAGCCCCCTCCGGCTCCCATTCAGATGCCGACGTCACAGTTGCAAGATCCTTTGACGGACAAGAGCAAGAGTAATGCCCCCTTCCCCTACAAGACCGACACACTGACCAAAAAAAAGGAGGGTGGTGGCGGCAGCAGTGCCGAGAAGCAGTCAAAGAAGTTTGGGCTGAAGCTGTTCAGGTTGAGCTTCAAGAAGGACAAGCTGAGGCAGCTGGCCACGTTCTCGGCCCAGTTCCCTCCCGAGGAATGGCCCCTCCGCGATGAAGATGCGCCTGCCATCACCATCCCCCGCACTGTGGAGATGGAGATCATCCGGCGGATCAACCCGGACCTGACGGTGGAGAATGTGACGCGCCACACGGCCGTGATGAAGAGACTGGAGGAGGAGCGTGCCCAGAGGAGAAAAGCAGGCAGCTCGGCTGAGCACAGTGCACGCAGCCGGAGGAGTCGTGGTCACCGTCGGGTGCCGCACGGCAAGTCCCGTTCACACAGCAAGACGCGCGCCTCCCGGGGCAACCCTTCCGATAGTTCCAACCTGGACATGGCCATGGTAGACAGGGATTACAGCCGCTTCTTCAGCCACTCGCTGGTGCGCTCCCCGCGTGAGGCCATGTACACCTTGGAGCGCAAAAGAAGTGGTGGGACTTATGTAGTCCACAGCAACCCCAACATCACAGAGTCCCACTTCCCCATCACCCCGGAGTGGGACGTTTCCGGGGAGTTGGCGAAAAGGAGGACAGAGATGCCTTTCCCCGAGCCCTCGCGCGGGACGTCCAGCGGGAGAGTGCACCGAAGCCACAGTCACACTCAAGAAGGAAGGAAGTCACGTGACGAGCTGACCGACCAGGCTAAGGAAAGGTCCCGCTCCATGGATAACGCTTTGAGCCCTCTGGACGGAATGGGCCCCTCCTCTTTGGGGATGTCAGAGGACTATGAGCGTAGTCCCGATGAACGAAGTCGTTACTACACAGACGATGGGACTTTGCGGGCCTCCCAGAAGTCTCCCCACTACTCAAGGATCATGTTCTCGGCTGCTAAGTTCAATTCTGAAATGTGTGTGCCTGATGTGGGGAAGGGGAGCCTAGGGAAGGGGAGCCTAGGGAAGGGGAGCCTAGGGAAGGGGAGCCTAGGGAAGGGGAGCTTGGACGAGTCTAGGATCCGAAGCCCACTGGAAAGGAATAAGAGCAGAGACAGCTTGCCGGCCTACAGTGATCTGAAGGGACTCTCGCCCAAGTCCTCGGCGGACGACTACTTCCAGTGCAATACGTCAAACGAAACAATCCTTACTGCCCCTTCACCTCTGTCAAAAGCAGACCACGACACGTTAACCTCGTCTGAGGGAATCCGGAAGGGCACTCCAGCCGATCGCCACACCCCTCACCTTACCTCTCCCCTCACGATGGAATACAAAGAGGACTCTTTGGCAAAGGGGCAAAATGGCTCAAACCGATCAACACCAAGCCAGACCCCAGAGCCCATGACTAACGGACGTTTGACACAACACCAACACAACGTAGACCCTGGAGGGGGAGGCGGTGGTGGCGTGGCAGACAAGAGGAAGGAGATCTTCAGCAAGGACACTTTGTTCAAGCCTCCACACAACACATTGACTGCAGGCTACGTGGAGGGCACCTACACCAAGTCGGGCACCCTGCGAAAGACCCCACACATCAAATCAGCCGAGGTCCTTGACAATCTAGAGGCCCAGCAGCCTTCGAATTCAGCAGCTTCCCCCGCTTCCGCCCTGGTCCCCCAGGGCTCCGAGCCAGTGGTCCCGTCAGCCTCCGAGGCCGCCTTTGACTACTACAATGTGTCGGATGATGACGAGGAGGTGATGGCGGAGGACACCGCGCGGAAGGAGTTAGTGGTGGCAGAGGGCAAAGGGCACGGGGAGGGTGGGGGTGGAGTTGGAACCATGCAGTGGCTTCTGGAGCGGGAGAAAGAGCATGATCTGCAGCGCAAGTTTGAGACTAACCTCACGCTGCTCAGCCCCAAGGAGACAGAAAACAGTAGCAGCCAGAAGTCAGCGCATTCAGCACGTCTGGATAGTATGGACAGCAGCAGCGTGACTGTGGACAGTGGATTCAACTCCCCAAGGTAAGCTGAACCTAGTCTGTCCACTACAGCAACCAGAGGGTTATGACCAAAGAATACATATAGAAAGTGGATATCAATCAAAATCTGTAAAATGTAAACACAACTGGAGACAACTTTTGGAGGTATGTTTTGTACACTCCACTACGTATTTATTTGCACAGTGACACTAAATATTTGAATTTGGCTCTTTACACCAGCATTTTGGATTTGAGATCAAATATTTTATATGTGGCGACAGTACAAAATGTCACCTTTTATCTGAGGGTATTTTCATGCCTGTTTTACTGTTTAGATAATGAATGCAATTAATGTAACTAGTCCATCCATTTGAAGGTGTCATTAATTTATATTCAATTTAGTCAAAAGTTTAGTATTTGGTCCCATATTCCTAGCATGCAATGACTACATTAAGCTTGCAACTCTACAAACGTATTGGATGCATTTGCAGTTTGTTGATCTCAAATCCAAAATGCTGGAGGATAGAGACAAATTAAAAGTTTTAGCATCACTGTCCAAATAAATACGTATGTTTTTGGCACAACATTGTTACGGTATCTTACAAAAAAAATGTATTTAACCTTTAAGGCAAGTCAGTTAAGAATAAATTAATATTTACAATGATGGCCTTTTGCCTATCTAGCAAAACAGTGTAGGATCAGTTGCTAACTAACTGTAAAGAACTCGCTAACTGTGGGGGAAAACATTTCACTTACTTAGTTAGCCAGGTAGTGTACCTCTATTTTCTAGCAAACGTAATGTTGCCTCCCAAAGGGATAAGGTGGTTCCACTAAGGTTTTATTTTGATGTTTGTGATGTGTCCGCTTTACAAGCGTATTAGCATTAGTAGAACAGACCCATTCTAAGCAATGTACACAGTAGTAGCATGCCAGTGGCTTGGCCATCCTATCCATGCATCATGTTACCACACACACTTGCTCAGAGCAGCTGTCTTTAGAATGGTATTAAAGTGATACTTCGAGATTTTTCCAATGAGGTCCTTTATCTACTTCCCTGGAGTCAGATTAACTCGTGGATACCATGTTTATGTCTGTAAATCCAGTATGAAGTAAGCTAACTAGCGTTAGCATAATGACTGGAGGTCTAAGTTCAGGAGTAAAAATCTGCTTAAGTCACAAAATAAGTTATGATTTTTGAATGAATACCTCATCTACAGTATGTACCCCACACATACAATTATCTGTAAGATCCCTGAATTTCAAACACAGATTCAACCAGAAAGACCAGGGAGGTCTGCCAATGCCTCGCAAAGAAGGGCACCTGGTAGATGGGTAAATAAAATAAGACATTGAATATCCCTTACATTTTGGATGGTTTATCAATACACCCAGTCACTACAAAGATACAGGTGACCTGTATCTTTGAGAGGAAGGAAGGAAACCGCTCAGATATTTCATCATGAGGCCAATGGTGACTTTAAAACAGTTAAAGTTTAATGGCTGTGATAAGAGAAACTGAAGATGGAACAACAATATTGTATTTACTCCACAATACTAACCCAATTGACAGAGTCAAAAGAAGGAAGCCTGTACAGAATAAAAAAACATTCCAATATATGCATCCACTGTTTGCAATAAGTCACTAAAGTTATATTGCAAACAATGTGGCAAAGCAATTACATTTTTGTCCTGAATACAAAGTGTTATGTTTGGGGGAAATCCAATACAACACATTACTGAGTTCCACTCTCCATATTTTCAAGCATAGTGGTGGCATCATGTTATGGGTATGCTTGTAATTGTTAAGGACTGGGGAGTTTTTCAGGATAAAAAAGAAACGGAATGCCACTAATCACATTCAAAATCCTAGAGAAAAACCTAGCTCAGTCTGCTTTCCACCAGACACTGGGAGGTTAATTCACCTTTCAGCAGGACAATAACCTAAAATACAGGGCCAAATTTCCACTGGAGTTTCTTACCAAGAAGACAGTGAATGTTCCTGAGTGGCCGAGTTACAGTTTTGACTTAGATCTGCTTGAGAATCTATGGCAAGACCTAAAAATGGTTGAATAGTAATGATCAATTTGACAGAGCCTGAAGAATTTTGAAAGTAATAGTGGCCAAATGCTTGCTTAATCCAGGTGTTCAAAGTTTGTAGAGACTAACCCAGAATGACTCACAACTGTAATTGCTGCCAAAGGTGATTCTAACATGTATGTTACTGTTGTATCTTTAATGAATCTTTTACAAATGTCAGAATTTTTCTTTCACTTTGACATTAGAGTATTTGGTATAGATCGTTGACAAAAAATGACAATTCAATCCATTTTAATCCCACTTTGTAACACAACAAAATGTGGACAAAGTCAAGGGGTGTTAATACTTTATGATAGCACTGTACAGTGGGGCAAAAAAGTATTTAGTCCGCCACCTATTGTGCAAGTTCTCCCACGTAAAAATATGAGAGAGGCCTGTAATTTTCATCATAGGTACACTTCAACTATGACAGACAAAATGAGAAAAAAAATCCAGAAAATCACATTGTAGGATTTTTAATGAATTTATTAGCAAATGATGGTGGAAAATAAGTATTTGGTCAATAACAAGTCAATCTCAATACTTTGTTATATACCCTTTGTTGGCAATGACAGAAGTCAAATGTTTTCTGTAAGACTTCACAAGGTTTTCACACACTGTTGCTGGTATTTTAGCCCATTCCTCCATGCAGATCTCCTCTAGAGCAGTGATGTTTTGGGTCTGTTGCTGGGCAACACGGACTTTCAACTCCCTCCAAAGATTTTTCTATGGGGTTGAGATCTGGAGACTGGCTAGGCCACTCCAGAACCTTGAAATGCTTCTTACGAAGCCACTCCTTCGTTGCCCGGGCGGTGTGTTTGGGATCATTGTCATGCTGAAAGACCCAGCCACGTTTCATCTTCCATGCCCTTGCTGATGGAAGGAGGTTTTCATTCAAAATCTCACAATACATGGCCCCATTCATTCTTTCCTTTACACGGATCAGTCGTCCTGGTCCCTTTGCAGAAAAACAGCCCCAAAGCATGATGTTTCCACCCCCATGCTTCACAGTAGGTATGGTGTTCTTTGGATGCAACTCAGCATTCTTTGTCCTCCAAACACGACGAGTTGAGTTTTTACCAAAAAGTTATATTTTGGTTTCATCTGTACATATGACATTCTCCCAATTCTCCCAAATGCTCTCTAGCAAACTTCAGACGGGCCTGGACATGTACTGGCTTAAGCAGGGTCTGGCACTGCAGGATTTGAGTCCCTGGCGGTGTAGTGTGTTACTGATGGTAGGCTTTGTTACTTTGGTCCCAGCTCTCTGCAGGTCATTCACTAGGTCCCCCTGTGTGGTTCTGGGATTTTTGGATTTTTACTCACCGTTCTTGTGATCATTTTGACCCCACGGGGTGAGATCTTGCGTGGAGCCCCAGATCGAGGGAGATTATCAGTGGTCTTGTATATCTTCCATTTCCTAATAATTGTTGATTTCTTCAAACCAAGCTGCTTACCTATTGCAGATTCAGTCTTCCCAGCCTGGTGCAGGTCTACAATTTTGTTTATGGTGTCCTTTGACAGCTCTTTGGTCTTGGCCATAGTGGAGTTTGGAGTGTGACTGTTTGAGGTTGTGGACAGGTGTATTTTATACTGATAACAAGTTCAAACAGATGCCATTAATACAGGTAACGAGTGGAGGACAGAGGAGCCTCTTAAAGAAGAAGTTACAGGTCTGTGAGAGCCAGAAATCTTGCTTGTTTGTAGGTGACCAAATACTTATTTTCCACCATAATTTGCAAATAAATTCATTAAAAATCCTACAATGTGATTTTCTGGATTTTATTTTCTTCTAATTTTGTCTGTCATAGTTGAAGTGTACCTATGATGAAAATTACAGGCCTCTCTCATCTTTTTAAGTGGGAGAACTTGCACAATTGGTGGCTGACTAAATACTTTTTTTGCCCCACTGTATATGTCACATTTGAGCTATATTCGATTTAGTAATGTTTTTTTGAAGGACGCATAAATGGCTTAGTAGTGTTTCTTACTTTGTCATAAACCCAAAATCTTCAGTTGCAAGGATGTTTAGATTTTTTTTTTTTTTGCTATTGTTGTCAACCTTGTGAACACAAACTAATCGTAATTAAGCCGAACCTTTTAGTTGCGGTGAACATGCTAATTAGCGGTACAAATGCTAACTAGCAGTCTTGAGCAGCATTTTAAAAAGTATGTTTTACTCTTGGTTATTGCATTTCCACCTGCAACTACCACTAAATGTCAATTACATACCAATAGAAGCAAAGGAATACAATTCTGTCTAAATGTAACGAGTACTTTTGGGTGTCAGGGAAAATGTATGGACTAAAAATTACATTCTTTTTTTTAGGAATGTAGTGAAGTAAAAGTAAAAGTTGCCAGAAATGTAAATAGTAAAGTAATGTGCAGATACCCCCCAAAAAATACTTAAGTAGGACTTTAAAGTATTTTTACTTAAGTACTTCACACCACTGCTGTATGGTGCCCTGGAAATGTATTGTAGTTGAGTAGCCAGCCTAGGCTACTGCTCAAATGTTGCCTTAATAGGCCTACGTTTACCCCTTTGTATGGTGTTTTGTTTCAGGTTTTGTTTTTTGGTTATTCATTGTCAAGCTTTAAAAACCGAAGCCAGACTGCAACATTTTAGTAGACTAGGATGTGGCATGTGTCTGTGCACGTTTCCTCCGCTGCACTCTATAAATGGGAAACACTTACAGTTGAAGTCGGAAATTTACATACAGCTTAGCCAAATACATTTCAATTAAGTTTTCACAATTCCTGACATTTAATCCTAGTAAAATTTCCCTGTTTTAGGTCAGTTAAGATCACCACTTTATTTTAAGAATGTGAAATGTCAGAACAATAATAGAGTGAAGGATTAATTTAAACGTTTTTATTTCTTTCATAACATTCCCAGTCGGGCAGAAGTTTACATACACTCAGTTAGTATTTGGTAGCATTGCCTTTAAATTGTTTAACTTGGGTCAAATGTTTCAGGTAGCCTTCCACAAGCTTCCCACCATAAATTGGGTGAATTTTGGCCCATTCCTCCTAACAGAGCTGGTGTAACTCAGTCAGGTTTGTAAGGCCTCCTTGCTCGCACACGCTTTTTCAGTTCTGCCCACAAATGTTCTATGGGATTGAGGTCAGGGATTTGTGATGGCCACTCCAATACCTTGACTTTGTTGTCCTTAACTTCTTGCGGATCAGTTTACCGTCCTACCTGGACAACATCCGGTGAAATTGCAGAGCGCCAATTCAAATTAAATTATGATAATTATTAAACGTTTATGAAATCACAAGTGCAATACATCAAAATAAAGCTTAACTTGTTGTTAATCCAGCCACTGTGTCAGATTTCAAAAAGCCTTCACGGTGAAAGCAAACCATACAATTATCTGAGGACAGCGCCCAGTAAACAAATGCATAACAAATCATTTTCAACCAGGGAGTTGCGACACGAAAGTCAGAAATAGCGATATAATATATGCCTTACCTTTGAAGATTTTCTTCTGTTGGCACTCCAAAAGGTCCCAGTTACATTACAAATGGTCCTTTTGTTCGATAAACTCCTTTATATCCATAAAAGTTTAGCTGGCGCACTTCAGTCAATAATCCACTCGTTTTCCCTCCTTCATCATGCATACAAAATGAATCCCAAACGTTACCAATAAACTCCAAACAAGTCAATCAACGTTTATAATCAAACCTTAGGTACCCTAATACGCAAATAAACAATCAAATTTAAGACGGAGAATCGTTATTGTCTTTACTGGAGAAAAATACCAAAGAATGCGCTCTCATTCATGCGCTTGGACCCACTACAGCCAAAATGGGAGCCACCTAGAAAAACTACAATTTCTGGGCCATTTTTACAAAAACCAGTCTGACACTCTTTCTAAAGACTGTTGACATCTAATGGAAGCCCTAGGAACTGCAATCGTGCACGATTTTGCCCTATTATAAAAGTGCCAGCCATTGAAATCAGTGGTAGGATGAACATTTTTTGGGAGGGGATGGTTTGTCCTCTGGGTTTTGCCTGCCATTTCAGTTCTGTTATACTCACAGATATTATTTTAACAGTTTTAGAAACTTTAGAGTGTTTTCTATCCACATCTACCAATTATATGCATATCCTAGCTTCTGGGCCTGAGTAGCAGGCAGCTTACTTTGGGAACGCTTTTCATCTGGATGTAAAAATACCGCCCCCTATCCCAAGAGAAGTTAAGCCATTTTGCCACAACTTTGGAAGTATTCTTGGGGTCATTGTCCATTTGGAAGACCCATTTGTGATCAAGCTTTAACTTCCTGACTGATGTCCTAATAATTTTCCTCCTTCATTTTGTGAAGTGCACCAGTCCCGTGCTTCACCATCCCAACCGTGCTTCACGGTTGGGATGGTGTTCTTTGGCTTGCAAGCCTCCCCCTTTTTCCTCCAAACATAACGATGGATTGCAGTCTCTCCTTGTTCAAAGACTTCTTTCAAGGTAATGTGTAAAATTGTAATTTGGCTATCCCAAACCCCATGTGTCAAACACAAGGACCGGATCCGGCCTGTGACACATTTCTATCTGGCCTGGGCAATGATTTGGTTGTTCTCTGGTCCGATGAAACAAAAATAGAACTGTTTAGTAATGATATGATACAGTGCACTGGCTGGCTCGTGGGTGTCTGTGGGTCTGGGAGGAGCTGTGTGTGTGTGTCTAGGAAGAGAAATGTGTGGCAATGCACTGCCCTTGGAGCACAGCATGTTGGCTGTGCATGCTTCACGGCAAAATGATTTGACAACCCAAATCATTGCCCAGGCCAGATAGAAATGTGTCACAGGCCGGATCCGGCCCGCGGTCCTTGTGTTTGACACATGGGGTTTGGGATAGCCAAATTACAATTTGACACATTACCTTGAAAGAAGTCTTTGGACAAGGAGAGACTGCAATCCATGCATTGGTTTATTTAAACTAGCCTTTGCACCCAACCACTAATATTATTCTAACCAAAACACAATGTCCCCAAGTTAGTATGGTGTAAATTGCATGCCCAAATCCTCCCAAAGTAACTTTCAACTAAGTCATAGAGCTACACAACCCCATTTTTGGTTAGAAAATGAAGCTGTTGGTGGCAGTGGCTAGTTTGCTTCCCACTTATTGCAAATCTCCGTTGTCCCCATCCTCTAATTTTCTTTCTCTCCTCTCCTTCTCTTTACTACACGGACGTGTCTCCCTATTACTGTCGTTGCAGGACACGTGAAAGCCTGGCTTCCAACACGTCGAGCATCATGGAGAGCAATAGACGACAGAATCCAGCATTGAGTCCGGGCCACATGGGCACCACCAGCAACGGTCCGCCGTTCAGCTTTCGCGCCATTCCTGAACCCCCCCGTACCGCACAGCCTGAGAAACTGCAGAAGTCTTCAACCTGCCTGGCGTCCATCACCAGCGTCTGACCTGATATACAGACAGACAGACATCAAGGCCTGAGATGGAGGAGGTGGATTATTAAGGTTATGGTAGGGACCGTTGGGGGTAATGGGCAGGGGGGTGGAGAAGGCAGAAGTTGGGTCACATTGTGCCCCCACCTTCTCCTCACCCATCCACACACACATGTCCACCCTCCCTCACCCAACCCCCAGAAAATCCAACTACTACTGGGACTGTTAACCTCACAGGCATGGCTTCCAGAGACTGTTCCCACAGCTTCAAAAACTTCACTGCAAAAAAACAAACAAACAAAATGACAACCATGAAATAACAAAAACTATCCTGACCAGATTCATTTTGTCTCCCATTGCAAGAGAGCCGATCAGGAATTATCTTGATTTGGATTATATCAACTTTGATTTTTTGGGGGGGATTTCCAGATTCCTCAGTGTTGGTATTAGAGAAATGTTGATACATTTAGGATTGGAGTCACATTTGGGAAAATCTATACTTTTACATGTTATTTCCAATCCATATCCAATGAAATGTTTTCTATCAAGAATTAGAAATAATTTATCAGGAGAATTATCATATTTGTATGTTGATGCACAGTATTAAAAATAATGAAGGAAGAGATGAGAAGGTGGAAAGGCAAAATGTCAGAGGTTCCGATTTGTGTAGCGCAAAGCAAAATAGGCTATTGTAGTTCTATCCATACAGTATAATTTATTCATAAGTACAATAATGTATACTCAAATCTTTTTTTTATATTTAAATGACCGAAATGAAATCGTTAAAACGAATATTGACAATTTAGTAAGGGAAAACAGTTGTTTTACATTGTTAGTTGAATTATTAAGTTTCCATCCTGAAGCACTAATGTGCCTTTTCTGTGGTATTTATGACTAAATTAAAAAAAAAAAAATCTTTATCCAACATATAATCTCAGGTCATAAGAATATTTTCTTGAACACACGCACACACACTCTGTCTGTAATCTTGTTGGAGGTGTGTGAGGAGTTGGCCTCGCTAATTAGTGGCTTGCTGAGTGTTGTAATTGGTTTGACAGGACTTTACTTTTATGTTTGTTTCAGATGTGTTTGCCTTTTCACAACATGTTTGCCAGAGTATGCATAGATAGACCATAAAATAAATGGTTGCAGCGGGTGCAAATTGTAACTATATATCCCAGGGGTATAGGACAGACAAACACCTTGTTTCCCTTAACATGTTTATCACTATCATTGCCAGAGCCATCAAGGCATTTATACAACTTATGTCTGCGGTGTTTATCTGAAATGAAGTGTTTTATGAAATTGTTCAGCTCCTAAATTGTTTTGCAAATTGCAAAATCTCTCCAAATATTAGAGCATGCGGACTAGTGATGGCTACCTTGCAAGAGAATAGTGAAGAGTTATTGCAGTCTTGCCTCTTTATTCACAATATTGTTTGTATCACAATACTGTAAGTATCGTGTATTGGAAATTTGTTTATCTTGTACAGGTGCTAAGATTTCTATAATGAAACGCTCTATTCAATCCGTAACGCTGAAGATCTGCTTTATAGCGTGACTGACAATTAAAGGCAATGTTTTGAAAGGACTTTACTTTATTGTAAATTGTCCTGAAACAAGTCCATACATCAAAGCTACATTAGGGGTTAAGTTAATGACCTCCCACATGCAGAACTGCAATGTGCATTATTGAAGGAATTGATATATTTATGATGCCCATAAAACACAGTAAGTTTATCAATATTGCATGATAGTGATCAATTAATGAACTACACATCCAATTGTACAATTGTATTCACTTCTACTTTGAAACTCTTTAAAAAAAAGTTATCAACAGTCTCCTCCCAGTGGGCAAAAATGTTGGTTGAAATGTGATTAAAGTTATGTCATATAACCTGACTACAACCAGTTAAAGATACCTTTTTCATAACAACATCAAGATGCCTGGGAAAGACTGCATAACCTGAATACAACGAGGTAAAGGCGTCTTTTTATGGTAGTTAAAAAAATATAAAAAACATTATTTTACAGTCATTAGCTAATGACCTAACAAAATATGACCATGACATCACAAAATGTGAACCTGACGGCACTACAACCGGTTTTGCCCGCTGGGATGATTGTAAGGCAAGAAGATTCCATTTTTGTCATGACACAAAACAGTGGTGTTCATTATAAAACAAGTGACATATCAACATGCTCGTGAATGTCATATATCACAAAGGCTATGTCAATCACTTAATCAATGTCTGGTAACTATAGGCCAATGGATGATCATGATCACACTTGATAAAAGATTCTGTGAAATCCTAGATTATTATCAAGTTAGTAACAGTGAGACGGAGTGGAGACAAAGGGAAATATTAAATAATGGATCATGTAGATTAATCAATATAAGCATAGATTTTGTTTGCAGCCTCCATACAAAACTAGCTTGCTATTCAAGCCAGTTGCTGAGGCCGTAGTTAGTTTGTTTTGTTTTCCTAACGTGTCTTTAGCATGATGTCTGCTATCAGAGATGGTGCGGGAATAATTTCTGGCCTTTTGTTAGCCTATTTGATTGGCAGGAGTCTTCCTTAGTCTATACTCATTTATTGATAGTCTTGCTCACCAAAGGCAGGATGCAACATTTAGAAAGTTATAGATAATGAGGGTTGTTTGTAAAAGTTGTTTCTAACTGCTTACAGATAAATGTTGTGAGGGGAGCAACAATCATCAGAAAATCCACAGTGTTTAAACGTTACCGACATAGTTTAGGATGATTAGCCCTGAAGGTCTAGTGGGCATCTTATCTAATTAAATCATTAAGGTGTAACTGCTGGTGACTTGTTTAAAGATATTTATTTCATGGCTAATAAGCTATACTAGCCAAAGTCCATGAAATATACTGTATGTCTTTTTATTTAAATTATTTTTAAAGAAGGGAATGCAATGCCACGTTCAAAGTTAAACATTTTAGCAATGAAAATACATTTACAATAGCCTATACTAGAGAACATCTACAAGTGATACTTTTGGATTGTTGAAAATCTTTGAAGTCAGTAAGAACCAGATCTGAGTTCAAATACCATTTGAAATCTCTCAAATACTTTGAGGTTTTGTGTTAGCCTGCCTGGTGTACCAGGAGGGTGCCGTTTGCACTTTTGGGACTTTTGCAACAGGCAAACTCAATCAAGCACAACTAAGGTATTTGAAATGATTTTAAACCTAGGTTTGAAGAACCTGGACCTCATGATTATTGGGTTATTTCTTTCAGTGAATGTGTGCCTCGAGTGATTTGACTATAGTCAATTGACAAAGGTTCCGGGAAATGTTACTATACTCCATTTTGGGGTAAGCTATGTTTTTGGCCAAGGAATATTAGAGAGCTACAGTCATGGCCAAAAGTTTTGAGAATGACACAAATATTAATTTCCACAAAGTTTGCTGCTTCAGTGTCTTTAGATATCTTTGTCAGGTGTTACTATGGAATACTGAAGTATAATTACTAGCATTTCATAAGTGTCAAAGGCTTTTATTGACAATTACATGAAGTTGATGCAAAGAGTCAATATTTGCAGTGTTGACACTTATTTTTCAAGACCTCTGCAATCCGCCCTGGCATGCTGTCAATTAACTTCTGGGCCACATGGCTGATGGCAGCCCATTCTTGCATAATCAATGCTTGGAATTTGTCAGAATTTGTGGGTTTTTGTTTGTCTATTATGCATTTTGTATAAACAAATAGAATTTTCTATAATTGTGGTACAACAAAGGTAAACTATTCTGCAATCCTTGAGGATTGACCACAAATTCTCAATGAGATTAAGGTCAGGGGAGTTTCCTGGCCATGGACCCAAAATATCTGTTTTGTTCTATATATGTTTTGTTCCCCGAGCAAGCTCTGTACTGGCGGTGCCCCGATCCCACAGCTGAATCAACTTTAGGAGACGGTCCTGGTGCTTGCTGGACTTTCTTTGGCGCCCTGAAGCCTTCTTCACAACAATTGAACCGCTTTCCTTGAAGTTCTTGATGATCCGATAAATGGTTGATTTAGGTGCAATCTCTCTATCAGCAATATCCTTGCCTGTGAAGCCCTTTTTGTGCAAAGCAATGATGACGGCACGTGTTTCCTTGCAGGTAACCATGATTGAGAGAGGAAGAACAATGATTCCAAGCACCACCCTCCTTTTGAAGTTTCCAGTCTGTTATTCTAACTCAATCAGCATGACAGATTGATCTCCAGCCTTGTCCTCGTCAACACCCACACCTGTTTAACAAGAGAATCACTGACATGTCAGCTGGTCCTTTTGTGGCAGGGCTGAAATACAGTGGAAATGCTTTTTTGGAATCGGTTCATTTGCATGGCAAGGAGGGACTTTGCAATTAATTGCAATTCATCTGATCACTCTTCATAACATTCTGGAGTATATGCAAATTGCCATTATACAAACGGAGGCAGCAGACTTTGTGAAAATTAATATTTGTGTCATTCTCAACTTTTGGCTACAACTGTATACTGTATGTCTGGCAAGCAAAGCTTATAAAGTATCTGCTAAAGGAAAGTCATGGGAGAAAGAGGATGACTGGATCCAGATTCCCACATTATTTTCATGTTGTAAGAAAAGGCTTAAGTTAAATTTAAACCACATAGCACTTTAAAGCACATTTAAAGGCAACCCTCCTGGAAAATGTATAATATTGACCGACAACAACTCATTAGTGGCGCATTACCAAATAGTTCACTGACGGCGCCGTTGGATTCATATAAAAAGTGAATTGTAATGAACCTTTACTTACTCAACAGTAGAGTTGAAGGTAGAAAGAGGGACAAAGGAGTTAGGCTACATGGTAGGCTTGTTACACGAGAGCTCATTTACATGAGTAAATTGGGAAATCAAATGCATTTAATTACACTGAAACCACTTACAACAGTAATTTTTTCATAGTTAGTGGACCATTTGTTTATCCAGCTATAATGTAGCTACTACATTATTATGGTCAAACATTCTTCTGCAGTGTGACCTAATCCTTCATCAGTGATAAATAAACAAGTTTAGTGCTCCTCTGCTTTACCGTCTCCATTTGTAGACCTGGACTTTTGTGCACTGTCACTAAACTATAATGTTGTAGTAGAGAAAATAGGAATGCAACACTTCCTCCAATGAAAACATTATATGGAAATGATATTGTTAACGTCAACTACTTATTTTACTGTACAGACTAAACATCATACAACTGACTACATTTTTTGTGTTGTTTTTCCCCTTGCATTGAAGTAAGCTGCCTTAATAAAAACACCCTTGTGAATAATTGGCACAAACATTATACAACTGCAGAAGACATGGCAGTATGTATCTAAATGTGCATATTGGGTAGTGTGATGATGATGATTATAATGGGACAAAGAGGAATTCTGCTTTCAGACATTGCAGTGCGGGTCATCATCTACTGCACTTCTACTGTGATGTTTGTTTATTTGTTTATGAGGACACACAAGGTACAGGTTTTAATCTCCTCGCCAATGTTTCAGTACAAAGTAATGGACTTGTATCGAGTGACCCTATATAACGACATCAATATCGAACTTTGTAAAATACATTTCAATAAAACCTCCCACTACCGCGTATGGATTATTCATTCTCCAATCTAAAGTTATGCTTGCATTCAGTGCTTTGAATGCATTTTAGGGGCATATTCCCCACTGTGTTAACTGTGCAGCTATTGCTGCTCGAATTACAATAAAGAACAGGTGGGGTCCTGTGTCCAATGATTGGATAATGCTTGAAAAGTGTGTTGGTGCAGCCTTCTCTCATAGACTAGACGTTACATAGTAAACGGTAAATCCGAGACACTCATATGAAACAGTATGTTACATTTGGTAGGGTTACATAAGACAGAAGGGTACTTAAGGCAAAAATGAAAGGAGCGTGGTTGGCTGGGGTGCGAATGTCTAACAACCCAAAGGTTGAGTGATCGAATCTCATCATTGACAATTTTAGCTAATTAGCAATTTTGCAACTACTTTCCAACTACTTAGATTAAACGGTTAAGGTTAGGGAAGGGTTAGCTAACATGTTAAGTCCTAACCTTAACCCTTTAACCAAACCCCTAGCCTAGCTAACGTTAGCTAGGTAGCTAACGTTAAATAGGTGGCTAACATTAGTTACAACAAATTGGAATTCATAACATATTGTCCGAATTGCAATTCGTAACATATCATACAAATTGTTATTCGTAACATATCATACGGAATGGATGATGGACATCCACAAATATACCATACAAAACACAACATGTCATTCTAAATATGAAATGCTCTGAGACCAGGTTTGTTGGTGGATAAAGCTGACATCTCCAACCTATGCAATTTATATAAAAAAACAACTAATGAAGTGGCAATCCTGATGGTTGACACAGCTTTGTTGGGATGATATGGTATTTGTGTTGTTATGACCAGGGATGGGGTGAGTAATTGATTAATTAATTTTGAACTTGAAGATCTTGTCCCTGTCATTGACTTCCATAGTTTTTGGTTAGCAGCAGCTAGTTAAAGAGATTGAACAGGATCTTAAAGATGCGTTAAAAATGTTTTCTGTAATTTCAGTATGTAGTTTTGAAAGTAACGTTGACGAGCGTAAGCGGGTGCACGAAAGGTGGGCACAATTATGTACAATGTTATCCACTTTGTATGATATGTTAAATCCTGCAACAACATGTTTTTATTATCAATTTTTAAGTGCTTAAATACATTTTACAGGATCTTAAGCACTTACAAATTCATAACATATTGCATGAATTGGAATTCGTAACATATACGAATTGCATGATTTTTTTTTTACAGCCCATACACTACTAACCATGAAAAAAAGCACCAGACCATTATTCCTCATCCACCAAACTTTACAGTTGGCACTATACATTGGGGCAGGTAGCGTTCTCCTGGCATCCACCAAACCCAGATTAGTCCGTCGGACAGCCAGATGGGGAGGCGTGATTAATCACTACAGAGACTGCTCCAGAATCCAATGGCGGCGAGCTTTACACCACTCCAGCTGATGCTTGGCATTGCACATGGTGATCATAGGCTTGTATGCGGCTACTCAGCCATGAAAACCCATTTTATGAAGCTCCCGACGAACAGTTATTGTGCTGACTTTGCTTCCAGAGGTAGTTTGGAACTCGGTAGTGAGTGTTGCAACTCACTACCGCTTCAGCACTCGCGGTCCCGTTCTGTGAACTTGTGTGGCCTACCACCTCGCGGCTGAGCCATTGTTGCTCCTAAATCTTTCCACTTCACAATGACAGCACTTACAGTTGACCGGGGCAGCTCTAGCAGGGCAGAAATTTGACGAACTGACTTGTTGGAAAGGTGGCATCCATTGACGGTGCCACGTTGAAAGTCGATGAGCTCTTCAGTAAGGCGTTTACTGACAATGTTTGACTATGGAGATTGAATGGCTGTGTGCTCGATTTTATACACTTGTTAGCAACGGGTGTGGCTGAAATAGCCGAATCCACTAATTTGAAGGGGTGTCCACATACTTTTATATATATAGTGTATGTTAAGAATTCCCATTCATAGAATATGTTACAAAACATAGAGGTAAGTCCTAGAATAGTACAGATATGAAGTGAACATGTTTAACCTATTAATGTTGCATTTAGGTCCAACGATGTACTTTCCTAGAAGGCCTATTGATGTTTCTTGTAATCTACACCTCGATTAGGTTTATAGAAATCATTATTTTGATAAATTATTTTCAATTTGAGCTTCATTATTTCTATATTGCCTACACTTTCTCGTTCTGAACTTCTAATGCGAGTGGGGCGGGTGTGGCTTTGTTATAATGATCACAAGAGCAGCTGCTCAACGATTTGACAGCTCCAACACTTCTGACACCGCCAAAACATCAGCTGTGCGGGTGTCGGCTATCGTCGGTTAACGCTTGCGCTTGATCTGTTTGAATCTTGGCCTAATTAAAATGTTTACATTTGGAAACAGTGGCCAGGTAAATAAAACCAAAGCATGGGTTGCTGTCATACCTTGTCCATAGACTGCTGACAGCGTAAGGAAACTAATATGTAATTTGGGTGCACTATGCTTTAACAAGTCACAGAACATATTCTGACTGTCTCAGTTTCACGGACAACTAGCCACAGTAAGTTTAGTGATTGTACTGAATATCAACTGGCACCATATTTGCTTAAAGGTGTTCACTTCCTAGCCGGAGCAAGTTGTAGGATTCTTTGGTCATCATTTTGAAGGGAAAGGTCACTGAAAAAAAAAAAGTACTTTTTTTCACACAAAGAAAATGATTTAAATGAATTTGGGAGTTGCCGCATTTCACATATCCAGGTGCTATATGGTCTCCTGTGCATTTTATTAGACGAGTGGCTCTTGTACACAATCATGAGCGTAGACTGTAAGGATGTTCACAATCTTTTTGTATTTTTCTCTTTGTTTTCGTTAACTCCCAAATGCACCAGACTCATACACACACATGCACTTACCTAGCTACCTCCACCACCTCTCTGACAGCAGAGCAAGACAGTGTCAACATCTAGGTGCTGTGTCTGTGGTACACAGTCATATATAAATATCTATTAAAATATCAGCCCCTACAAAGTTGACTAGTCAAATTCAAAATCAGTTCCCCTCAATTGCAGAAATTACCAGCACTTGATTTTAGGAGTTTGCAACAATATACCATTTTTAAGACCTCTGCATGGCTATTCATCTAAGATGTTACTTGGAAACTTGGGGCAGAATCAAACCAAGGACTGTGGGAGACTTTCACTGCACATTTTTTTTTTATGTTTCGTAAAATATACTTTCATGTGATGCAGTAATGGCATCACTTTCTTGCAGCGCAGGTTTGTTGCAGTTCCAGCCCTGGGGTAGTTTGCTGTAAAATTAAATGGTCACACAGCATTTGGACGGAATGCTGAAATATACAGATTGGTTAAGTAACCTTAATTTCCAGGCTTCCTCGCGTAATGAACGAGATTTGGGATGTATGGTAATGTGAGACTAGCCCGCAGTCTGCTAGGTAAAAAATATGTTGAGTAAGTTTTCCATCAAACTGACATTGAACATCAACAGATTTTTTGGTTGAATTCACAGAAAGTGGGCAACATACACAGTTTGTCTAATTTCAACCAGATTTCAACCACAAATCAACTATTTGGATTTCAAGGGTTGGTTAATTTCAAATTCGTTGACAACTCAATTAAATATCCACAAAAATATGATGTTGATTTGAGATTTCGTCAGGTTTTTGCCCCGAGAGGGAACATTTGGGATTTTAGCGCTGCATAAAACATTCCTAAATTATAACAGTACTGAACCATACTGTAAATGAGTGAAATTAGGGATTTTTTTTGTAATGTCTACAATATTAGAAAAAAAGTTCCTATTTGTGTAAAAATGTTGTTTAAGTGTTGGTTATAGGTTTTGGTTATAGGTTTTAAATGGTGCTGTTGTTTTTAAAACACTATAAACATGGCCATCAGATTTGCACATTTTCTTGATATCGGCCTATACACAAAATGAATGTTAAGATCTGCCAACTTTTTGAAGAGTAAAGCAAGATAAACAGTGGGTGTTGCAAGATCTTTCACACGTAAAACAATTATATTTGACATCTTTCGTTTGGCAAATTATTACACTTAAATGACCACCTTTTTAAATAACTTGTTTAGTGAGGTTTGGACTTGACAGGTGTGCTGCACACTCTTAAAAAATACCTAGTAGAAACTTTGGGTGTTTATGTGCTGGCTCTAAATAAATAAAAATACTAAGCATATAACTTTGATATCCTGTGTGTGCTTTTCTCTGTGGATATATTCTTACATTGACCCTTTTGGAATTAGCACTGCAAACATCTACTTGGAACAATTTTTTTCTACTCTTGGCTGCAAGGACTTTTGTTTAAACTTGACAGGATGTTGACCAGAGGGGAGTATTTATCAAGGGTTTCATGGTGTTTAGGTTTTAGTTTAGTTTTTATTCATGTTTCACATTTTCATCTAAAACCTGAATTGCAGGTTTTGGATGAAATAATTATACTAGTGGTGAATTAAAGATTGAGTTATGACAAACTTTTTTTGCTTTGTAATTCATAGAAAGATTTGTGTCCTATAATTATTTTTTCCCCTCATCAATCTACACACAATACCCCATAATGACAAAGCAAAAACAGTTTTGAATTTTTTTGCACATTTATAAAAAAAAAAGAGAAGAAAATTCAATATAAAAATTCCGTAAGTATTCAAAACTTTTACTCAGTACTCTGTTGAAGCACATTTGGCAGCGATTACAGCCTCAAGTCTTCTTGGGAATGACACTACAAGCTTGGCACACCTGTATTTGGGGAGTTTCTCCCATTCCTTGCAGATCCTCTCATGTCTGTCAGGTTGGATGAGGATCGTCGCTGCACAGCTATTTTCAGGTCTCTCCAGAGATGTTCAATCTGGTTCAAGTCTGGGCTCTGGATGGGCCACTCAAGGACATTCAGAGACTTGTCCCAAAGCCACTCGTGTTGTTTTGACTGTGTGCTTAGGGTCGTTGTCCTGTTGGAAGGTGAACCTTCGCCCCAGTCTGAGGTCCTGAGCGTTCTGGGCAGGTTTTCATCAAGGAGCTTTCTGTATTTTTCTCCGTTCATCTTTCCCTCGATCCTGGCTAGTCTCCCAGCCCTTGCCTCTGAAAAACATATTCACAGCATGATGCTGCCACCATGCTTCACTGTAGGGTTGGTGCAAGGTTTCCTCCAGACGTGACGCTTGGCATTCAGGCCGAAGAGTTCAATCTTGGTTTCATCAGACCAGATAATCTTGTTTCTCATGGTCTTTAGGTGCCTTTTGGCAAACTTCAAGCAGGCTGTCATGTGCCTTTTACTGGGGAGTGGCTTCTGTCTGGCCACTCTACCATAAAGGCCTGATTAGTGGAGTGCAGCAGAAATGATTGTCCTTCTGGAAGTTTCTCCCATGTCCACAAAGGAACTCTGGAGCACTGTCAGAGTGACTGGAAGGCCCTTCTCCCCCGGTTGCTCAGTTTGGCCGGGCAGCCAGCTCTAGGAAGAGTCTTAGTGGTTCCAAACTTCTTCCATTTAAGAATTATGGAGGCCACTGTGTTCTTGGGGACCTTCAATGCTGCAGAAATGTTTTGGTACCCATCCTCAGATCTGTGCCTCGACACAATCCTGTCTCGGAGCTCTACGGACAATTTCTTTGACCGCATGGCTTGGTTTTTGCTCTGACATGCAGTGTCAACTGTGTGACCTTATGTAGACAGGTGTGTGCCTTTCCAAATCATGTCCAATCAATTGAATTTACCACAGGTGGACTCCAAGTTGTAGAATCATCTCAAGGATGATCAATGGAAACAGGATGCACCTGAGCTCAATTTCGAGTCTCATAGCAAAGGGTCTGAATACTTATGTAAGTAAATAAGGTATTTCTGTTTTTTTCTTTTATACATTTGCAAACATTCATAAAAACCTGTTTTCAGTTTGTCATTATGGAGTATTCTGTGTAGATTAATGAGGGGAAAAAGTAATTTAATACATTTTAGAACAAGGCCGTAACGTAACAAAATGTGGAAAAAGTCAACAGGTATATATATATATATATATATGGGTTCAATTCAATCAAGCTTACATGCAAGTACATTATTTTACCCAAATACATAAACTGTACCTTTTTATTACCCAAATAAAACAGCAGAATGATTTTGTGGTAATGTAATCAAATAGCAGACAGACTCCCTTCTCAAGTAAATCTTATGAAGGGCACGTTCCTCTGCCCATGCGTTGCTGATGCATTCCATATCTTGCAACACCTGGATAGGTATTTTCAGTATCAGCTAACCACATCCATTATGTTATAGAAATTTGTCATTCGATGACCCTGTCGATGACGTGGCAAGCAACCATTGATTGATGCCTGCAAGGTCTGAGCAGGGGAACGCGATCCATATGTTATAGCATGCCGCTTTTCAAACCAACTGGGAACTCAGAAAAATACAAGGTCAAATCATGACGTCAGTGATCTTCAGGTCGGAAAGTCAGAGCTTTAGAAAGAGGCCTGAGTTCACGAGTTGGAATTCTGAGTTGCATGACCATTCAAATTTCCCAGCCGGAGCTGTTTTTTCCTGAGTTCCCAGTTGTTTTGAACGCACTGAAGTCGTAATTTGGAGATTCCCGAGTTCTCAGTAGTTTTGAACACAGCAACTATCTGATGCCCGACTGCACAGTCAGTGACGTGGCACGCAGACATTGGTTGATATATGCAGCGTCTGAGCCGGGGAATGTGACCAATATCGGCCTCAGTCTCAAATCCAATCACCTTCCAGTACTACTATCTGGTGACTGAAGGAGCACGCTGCTTATCCCGCGTTCAAAACAACTGGGAACTGGGAACTCAGAACTGGAAAATCTCAGACTTCCAACTTCAGTACGTTCAAGACAACTGGAAACTCTGAAAAAAACCTAGCTCCGACTGGTATTTTTTTTTTGAACGGTCATCCAACTCAGGCATCTTTCCAAAGCTCCGACCTGAAGATGACCGATGTCATGATTAGACCTTGTTCCCAGTTGTCTTGAAATCCCCATTACTGCATTAAGAGGTTAGTGATGTACCCGTACCATATGACTAAACTAATATGAGGGCCTAGTCCCATTTCAGTCCCTTGCTCCTACCTATATAGTATAAAAGACCGGAAAGGACTAGATAAGGGTAAACAATATGTTGGTCTTCCTAGACCTGCAGTCGGCAGAGTGGGGATTCTTCCATATTGCTTTCACGTTTCCAGCCCTATCAGATCTGTGGAGACAAAAGGGGCTAGGCAATGAAATGGAATGTGGCCATTAAAACTTAATCTTCACTCCATCCAACAGAAATTGCAGCAACAGCAACCTCTTGTGGCACAAGTAACAGCACCAGTGCCCTATATTGTTGTCATCAAAATCAGAAAGGTATTTTGCTTAGGGCCGGGATTCAATGTAATTCGCATTATAGCGAGCATGACCTTTAAATGTTAATGCAATCATTGTGAAAGCCAGAACATTGCCTTTAAAAAATGCATTGTCTACAAGTGTGATCGGATTGAATTGCATCCTAGTTTGGACCTCAAACATTGTACAAATATTTATACTGTTGGCTTATATTGTGTGTTTTTTTTAATACAGATGACAACTTTGATACTCATCACTGCATCCGGTAGGCTTATCAAAAGGTTGGCTGGACTTCGCTAAAGACCCATAGATCTCTTCATTACTCAATTTTTGTATACAAGGCCCTACTTCATAGACTTCCGTCTTATCTAATTTTGCTCTTGAACTATAGACACCTGAGTTGCCTAACCCCTTCACAGGATTGTGACCTAGGGTCTCCACCGAGCTAGGTAAATATGCTTTTAGTTTTACAAAACAAAATTCCATTTGATTTGTGATGTTTTACTTGTGCGTCCCATGACTATTTTAATTCATGTATATTTTGTGTATAATGTAGGTATTTGTGTTGTATTGTGCAGGACACATTTGAAAAAGAGGCCTAGGTCTCAATATGTCTTATGATAAAATAAAGGTAAAATAAAAACAATATTTACATGGTCATTTACCAGATGAAGGGTGAAATAATTTTACAAACTCCAAAAAACTACTTTTATTTTCTGTAGACAAATGGTGGACAAAATGTGAGGACATTAAATTATTAAGGATGGTACAGTTTCTATGACAATGGAGCAGAGTATTTTTTCATTGCACTCAATAGAACTAACAGTGTAAAATAGACATGACCAATGTTGCCTCTAAGCTGTGCGCATGCTAGGCCTATATTATGACCAAATAGCCACAGTAGCCTACTTGACCACTGATAAAACTAACTTAAAGCAGGTACAGTGTTCACAGTAAACGCGCGCTGGACGTTGCACAGAATTTTCGCAACATTAAAGTTTGCGCTCAGCAGACCTGAAATTTGCTCAGTGATTTAAAAAAAATGTGGGAACATTGGACATGATGTAATCATATTGTACGGAGAGAGCTTATGGACAAAGGTAATACATACATGTTTCTCTATGGACAACCATATCACCAAAGGACAGTATTAAAAAGTTATTAGCAAAAATCCATCATAACTCCATGCATTGAATTTGACAATGTAAATATGAGAAACGGTCCTACTTTAAAATTACAATATAATAATTGATTTACATGGTAGGCCTAATTACTTTGTAGGTACTGTCGGGTTCACCTAAGGGTTGTACCAAGATGTTTGATGTATTGGAATAATTGATTAATTGTATTAATAGAAGGGGAGGGGCTATAAGACCTCTTTGCCGCATTAAAAAGAGGCCCCTCTGAGTAATGTGTGACTGTGAAGAAGAAGCTCTGCAGGGGAGTGAAGGAGATAAGACTAGTCAAACATTCCACAATAAATCAACTTTGGGGAGTGGACGTTTACTGCTAAGTTTTAGATAACACTAAAAGCCATTGTTTATATAGCTTGGGAGGCAGGGTTTTGGTCTCAGGAGTAAAAAGCTAATGACGTAGGTAGGGACATCACCAAGCTAGATTGAGGATGTAACAAAACAACTTGAGACTTTTTGTTTGATGCAGAACTTACTCTGAAACATGCGTACTATGTTCCTGATTGTCAACTTCTGTCTGCAATTGCATTAAAAGGTTTTGAATTATTTAATTAAATATATGGTCATAATGCTAATTTGACCAATGATTGACAAGGAGGAAAGGAACGAACACATCGCTACATCGTACAATGTTTGCTAATCTAATGTGTGAATATCCCAATGTGTAATGACACAACTGTAAACTGCTATCACAATAAATTGCACTCTGTAACAATGTGCCTAATCTGTAGTTACGCTTTACCCATCTGACTATAATGTAAATATGATTGTTGCGCCATTTATTATAAAGCGGAACCGAAAACTGTAACTATAATTGTTGGAGCTTCGAGAACTTCACCAACTAAGTGAAATTCAAAACAATTACAGTATGACAAATGTGATCAAGAGGCAATGACGGTTTACATCTTTCCCGCCTCTCCCATTTCCTTAGGAGCATGCACCCACGTGTCATCTCCTCGTTGGTTTTTAGGAGCATATACCCACATGGGTGATTGAAAGATGAAGTGAGGTCCACACTACAGTCCAGTTGGTAGTGGTAATGCACCTCAAAGTTGGTTGCCAACCACTATTTAAAGTCCAAAGAAGAAGCCTGAAGTAGGAGAGATTACTAGAAAAAGAATGTTGTATCTGTGGATTAATTGTCAAGGTAGAGGACCTTGTGCATTTCAGGTCAAATAACAACCCAATGTTTATATCACAGGACAAATTAGCTAGCAACAGCAAGCTAACTAAATTGTCATAAATGTTTGCTTATCAACCTGTCCCGAAATTAATGTAATTGGTTCAGAATTTGTTTTGATATTTCAACCTGTGTGTCCTGATCGCATCTGGTGTGGATGGACAAAATCAACATGCGTGTGATGGCGCACATCTGGTCAGTATGTAACTGTACGCGCAGCAAATACATGCCAATTTCCACATGCTTTTGGAAACCTGGGCAGAAAAAGTTAACTTTGACCCACTGAGAAAAAAGAGACAATGTTGAAGTGTAATTCAATAAGAGAAAAGCTGCTAAATGGAGAGTTGAAAATTAAAAGAAGTGAGGACCAGAACAGTGGCCTAATGTTTGGGAAAGATGTTATGTGTGATGATTTTGAGACACTATACAAATTTGACAGTCACAAGATGGGGAACTGTACTGTTCAGATGGATAATAAACTGTAAACTGCTATCACAATAAACTGTTCTCTGTAACAATGTGCCTAATCAGTGTAAAAAAAAAGGGGGGGGGGGTGGGTCAATGCAAATAGTCCGGGTAACCATTTGATTAGCTGTTCAGCAGTCTTGGGGGTAGAAGCTGATCAGAAGCCTTTTCGAACTAGACTTGGCGCTCCGGCACCGCTTGCCGTGTGGCAGAAGAGAGAACAGTCTATGACTAGGGTGGCAATATTTAGGGCCTTCCTCTGACACCCACTGTCTGGTATATGGCAGGAAGCTTGGCCCCAATGATGTACTGGGCCGTACCCACTACCCTCTGTAGCGTCTTGCTGTCAAAAGCCGAGGAGTTGCCATACCACGCAACCAGTCAGGATGCTCTCGATGGTGCAGCTGTTGAACTTTTTGAGGATCTGATTACCCATGCCAAACATTTTCAGTCTCCTGAGGGGGACTGAAAAGATCATCGTCGTGCCCTCATCACAACTGTCTTGGTGTGTTTGGATCATGATATTTTGTTGGTGATGTGGACACCAAGGAACTTGAAGCTCTCACATTGAGGGAGACACTTCCACGTCTCTGACGTCCTTCTTGTGGGCGGTCTCATCGTTGTTGGTGATCAGGCCTACCACCGTTGTGTCATTTGCAAATTTAATGGTGTTGGAGTCGTGCCTTGCCGTGCAGTCGTGAGTGAACAGGGAGTACTAAGCACACAACACTGGGGCCCCTCAGGGGTGAGGATCAGTGTGGCAAATGTGTTGTCCAGTTTGAGGTCAATTATCACTGTTCTGATATCTAGAAGCTCGTTTCGGTCATAATAGACGGTGGCAGAAACATTATGTACAAAGTTACAAATAATGCGAAAAACACATACAAAATAGCACAATTGGTTAAGAGCCATCTCCTCTGGCACCATTATGATTATTTATGATATAATTAACTCCTGCAGAATCAAGCAGTTCTTGCAGCCGAAATGAAATCTTATCAGAAACATGTTTTTCACAGCTTTAATTCCTGTCAAACTGATGTCACGTGTACATTTTGCACAGAAAATCTTATTGCATTTTCACTTTATCACATATAGTTGGGTGGTTACAGATGGGTTATTAGCAATTGCGGGCGGGTGAATAAAACAGCTGACCCCGCACATCACTACCGGAGTGCACCTTTAAGCTTCTACAACTGGGCCTTTAATATATAGACAAAATGTCTCTGCCAAGTAAGAGAGGACACATCCTGTCTATCAGCATACACATCCTATCAACATACCACACACATTTGTTACGCCAGGACAGGAGAAAATGTTTTTAACCTACAAACAGAGTAAGCATTTGGTCATGTTCAGGCCAGGAAGAGCTTTCAATTGACCCACTTTGGAGCGGACTGAAAGAAGGCGGAAGGGCAAGCAAGCCTTATTGCTGCAGAATTAATTTAACAGGATTGTTTTTTTTCACAGAATAACTATAACGAACCTACACAATATCCGTCAATTAAAAAAAAAATCATTAATTTAAACCCACACAAAAGACAAATGTAACATAATCCCTTCAGAAATGCACTTTGACTACTCATTCAAGTATCCAACAAAATGTGTGGTTCTAGACATTGTAAAAATAACCAAATAAAATGTTTAAAGAAAAATTAGGGAGAAATGCTGGTGCTTGTAGAGGAGTTGCACATCCACGATTTGATTAGTACACACTACCCCTGCAATCTACTCCCAAAACGTTATGCACATCCTCCGTTAAACTTTACACACAAGGGATCATTCAGTAAGAAACAGGGTTGGGGTCAATTCAACTTTCAAATCAATCAGTGCATTTAGGAAGTTATTTAAATTTAACATTTAAAATTAGGATTTCACACTTCCTCAGTTGATGGAATTGAAATGTGAACTGACCGCTACAATGAAGAAGAGTCAACTTCTTGACATCAGGCTGAAAGCATGACAGAGGTTTCAACCTCCAACATAAAATGTGATACTTAAGCCTACAAGTTTAAACCAAGTCCAACTTGAGCTAGAGTGATTGAGCAGTGGTGTTAAAAATTTAGCTAATACAATCCACAACCAAAACAAACACACATCTATTGCCCTCACTCAGATAGAAGCTGGTACCAGGAGTATGACCAATGGAGTGGCGAGACAGCTAAAACCAATCTGGGACCAGGCAAATAAGGAGCTTCTTCAAACCTTTCTCATTTCAGGATGTAAAGTACATCTCTTTGGTCAGCATTGATACAATGCAGGGGATCTGCTTCTTGGCATCGAAGCCGGGAGAGTTTGACGCAGACTCAAACTCTGTCGCCACCTTGTGGTTGACCCGGGTCAGGATGTGTTGGACCTCCAGCTCTTTGCTGTACTTGCCAATCATCTCACACAGAGATTGGATAAACCAGGAGCCAGTCTGAGTGTTTCTCCATGAGTAGTAGCCTGTGGGAAGACATGTGAGAGCACATAAGAGTTGACTCTTGGGCCTGGTTTGAATAATTCAGAAAATGCATCCATGCTCAGATAATAACAGATCTAAATTGGATGGATTGGTAAAGTAAGAGGGTGGTAGCCTTGCATTCACAGATCCAATTACTTATAGATCTATTCACACCTCAAGGAAACCAGACTGGAGACTACTTCTATGTGTGTGTGTGTGTGTGGCTTTGGAACATGTCTTGGACCTGGAGCTGTGGAGTAGGCATAGAGGAAGTCTGCTTCCACAGGGATCTTGGTTGAACTCCCATCTGAACTGCTGTCTGCCTCGATGCCCCCGTCCAGATCAGTACCTCTGCAAGCCTGCTTGTCACACACACGGGGGAACAGGAGACATTGATCAGTCACAGTCACACACGAACGCAAAGGCTACCTTTTGAACAATCCCTCCCTCACCTCTTCCTGTCATCCAGGACCTCTATACCAGGCAGTGTCAGAGGAAGGCCCTAAAAATTGTCAGACTCCAGCCACCCTAGCCATAGACTGTTCTCTCTGCTACTGCACGGCAAGCGGTATAAGAGTGCCAATTCTAGGTCCAAGAGGCTTCTAAACAGCTTCTAGCCCCAAGCCATAAGACTCCTGAACATCAAATAAAATGGTTACCCAGACTATTTGCATTCCCCCCCCCCCATATTATCTATGCAGTCACTTTAATAACTACCTACATGTACATATTACCTAAAATACCTTAACTAACCGGTGCCCCCGCACATCGACTGTGTACCGGTACCCCCTGTATATAGCCTCGCTATTCTTATTTTACTGCTACTTTTTAATTATTTGTTACTTTTATTTCTTAGTATTTTTTTCTTAACTGCTTTGTTGGTTAAGGGCTTATAAAGTAAGAATTTCACTGTAAGGTTGTATTTGGCGCATGTGTTGTATTCGGCGCATGTGACAAATATTTGTTTTTTTTATTTGACTGTGGACGAGACAAACCTGTTTTGTCAGTAGGGGATTCAATTAGCCTCTATCTTATACCTTCTTTTAACCTTAACTTCATATTGTTGTTCTAGTGCTTTGGTTTGGTTTGAAACTACAAAAATCTCTGAAACTGGAAACACTTATCTCCCTCACTAGCTTTAAGCACCAGCTGTCAGAGCAGCTCACAGATTACTGCACCTGTGCATAGCCCAATCTATAATTTAGCCAAACAACTACCTCTTTCCCTACTGTATTTATTTTATTTTATTTATTTTTCTCCTTTGCACCCCATTATTTTTATTTCTACTCTGCACATTCTTCCACTGCAAATCTACCATTCCAGTGTTTTACTTGCTATATTGTATTTACTTTGTTTTGCCTTTACCTCCCTTATCTCACCTCATTTGCTCACATCGTATATACTTGTTTCTACTGTATTATTGACTGTATGTTTGTTTTACTCCATGTGTAACTCTGTGTTGTTGTATGTGTCGAACTGCGTTGCTTTATCTTGGCCAGGTCGCAATTGTAAATGAGAACTTGTTCTCAACTTGCCTACCTGGTTAAATAAAGGTGAAATAAAAATAAATAAATAATAATGGCCACAGTACCTGGATGAAGAAAAGTTTGGGCTTGCCCACCAGCGAGTTGCAGCGGTCGCCCCGGAACAGGCTGGTGAGGCTCTTGAGCTCGATTGAGGCATCCGTCCCGAAGAACACTCCATCATCCCCGTGACTCAGCAGGACACACACGAACGAAGCGGAGCAGCTGTGGTCCTCCTTGGAGGCTGGAAACAGCATCAAGTTTTTGATTGGTCCTTCACAGAATTTAAAAGGCTCTATCTGCTGTTGCTACATATATTTTTTACTTATAAATGATTGATTATTGATGTACCCATTGATTCTTGAAGAACATAACATAAATTCCTCATGAGCCTAGTTAAACTGTCATACTCCATCAGAACCCAAAATATAAGCTTGCATTACTTCAATGTTTGTAAACGAAGTAAATGTAAACAGACACTGTACAGCATTTTAAAACATGGTTAAAACTATAATGTTGATATCACGGATGATCAGTCATGGCATCCATAGCTCTGTCTATGAGTTGGGAATGGTTACATTTCTTCAGCCCCATCTCTCAACTTTTTACTGAAACATTTGTGGGGAAGGCGTTTTGTTATTGTTTCAACTGCGGATTGCCCCTTTAAAAAGGTAGACAAGAGTAGTATTGGGACAATTTCCAGAACAACAAGAAGTGAGAAACGAGACGCTCATTTTCTTCACCAGTGTTTTCACACAGCTATCACGTTGCAGGTGAGTGACTGAAGCGCAACAGACACAGAGCACATGTGCAGACACTGAGAGCGGATCGTTTTGCATCGTGCACACCTGCAATGTTTTTGCTTAACCCTGTTGCTCGTGGAAACGTAATATTGTTGATTCTCAGTTTAAGTACAGGAGACCATGTACTTTTACTTGTTTTTATTGTGAATGGGCTGCTTTTAAAACGTAATTTACTGAATGTCTTCTGTGTATGATCTTTATACGAAGACAAACCCATCTTCGTGGTGGTTGTCAGTGGTGGTGCTGACTTTCAAACATGCTTACCTGTGGTTAAAACATGCTTGATCTGGTCCACTTTCTGGTCATTGTAAACCTTCACCTTATAACCCAGTTTCCCAAACACCTTCATCACGTTGCCTGCATCCACATCTGTGCCATTGCGTACATTCATACCTTTAAAAACAAAGTAAAGTTATTAGACTAATTCAATTTGCTTTCTGGATATGTAATGTGTGTCATCATTGTGTACATACAGCCTTTACACAGTAGTGGAAAATGTACCTGATTGTCATACTTGAGTAAAAGTAAAGATACCTTAAAATGACAAGTAAAAGTGAGTCACCCAGTAAAATACTACTTGAGTAAGTCTAAAAGTTTTGGGTTTTAAATATAATTAAGTATCAAAAGTAAATGTAATTCCAAAAATATAGGGGCCTCCCATGTGGCAAAGTGGTCTAAGGCACTGATTCGCAGTGCTAGCTGTGCCACTAGAGGTTCTGTTGCAGCCAGCCGCAACCGGGAGACCCATGGGGCGGCGCACAATTGGCCCAGCGTAGTCCGAGTAAGGGGAGGGCTTGGCCGGCAGGGATGTTCTTGTCCCATCGCTCACAAGCTCCTGTGGCAGGCCTGACACAGTCGCCAGGTGTATGGTGTTTCCTCCAACACATTGGTGTGGCTGGCTTCCGGGTTAAGCGGGCATTGTGTCAAGAAGCAGTGCGGCTTGGCTGAGTTGTGTTTCGGAGGATGCACGGCTCTTGACCTTCGCCTCTCCTGAGTCTGTATGGGAGTTGCAGCAATGGGACAATACTGTAAACTACCAATTGTATACCATGAAAAAGGGGTAATACTTAAATATATATATATATCAAATGGTAAAAACATAAATAATTGCAAATTCCTTATATAAAGCAAACCAGACAGAACCATTTTTATTTTATTTGGCTAGCCAGAGGCACACTCCAACACTCACACATAATTTACAAAACAAGCATGTGTATTTAGTGAGTCCTCCAGGTCAGAGGCAGTAGGGATGACCAGGGATATTCTCTTGATAAGTGGGTGAATTGGACCATTTTCCTGTTCTGCTAAGCATTCAAAATGTAACATACTTTTGGGTATCGGGGAAAATGTATGAGTAAAAAGTACATTATTTTCTTTAGGAATGTAGTGAAGTAAAAGTTGTATAAAATCTGAATAGTAAAGTATAGATACTGCAAAAAAAACTACTTAAATAGTACTTTAAAGTATTTTTACTTAAGTACTTTACATCACTGCCTTTACAAATATTCTTACAGTAGTAACCCAGCAGACAAAGCTGGGTGAGGTAATGTCATTACAACCATTTTACATAATCAGGTTATAATGATGTAATTTCAACTAGTTTCCCCACTGTGAAGAAGCTGAATAACAAGCTTTATGCAAATACAAAACATAAGTATTAGACATAGCCTAGACCCAGAGTCTACAAATGAACGAACACAATACCTGTTCTTCTGTCAAAGTTCTTGTTGTTAATGATGATACACTGGCCAATGCTGGGGTAGCTGAGGCTGTACCTGAAGCTATGGGACTGAGGCTTGGCATCCACCTGCATAGACCCAGAGCCACCACAGGGGCCCTCTGACCTAGGAAACAAATAGATGCCACTTAGCAGATGCTTTCATCCAAAGTCACTTACATTTTCGTGTGTCATGCACACTGAGAATCCCTCTGAGAATTGAACGTACGACTTTGTCATTGGTAGCTCTTACCAACTGAGAAACACAGGACCACTAGTTAGATTACAGCAATACGCCAAGCTGATACTCTGTGTAAGTCAAATCCCAGACTGGGTTTTGAGTAAGTATACACTTGAACCGTTGAAATACTTTTGAGCATCCTTCCATCAAAGTAATAACTGATCAGACATGTGGATTGTGTGGAAGCTGTGAGGTGGTACCCTTACTTTTCATCTGTAGAATCAGTGATTACTTTAAGAAAGGGTGGAAGGATGCATTTCAAAAGCATTTCCCAGGCAGGCCCTTAACCCAAAATTATCCCAGGGGTGTTGCCATGTGGCTGACCCTGTGCCTTCTCTCTCTCTCAGACTGTTAAGCAATATCTATGAATAAAAATATAATACTTTTTCAAAAGAGATACAATAGATCTCCTATTGTAAAACGTCTCTTTTTAGTCGTATATGGCTGTGTGTTCGTGTGTCAACTATAGGCGTGACACAATAACAATTTTGGCAATTTCCTGTATGTTGTCTAGCATGGACCAAATATAGGCATCAAACTCCGTGGCCGCAACACGATCATCAAGTAACAATGTCGCCTAATGTCCTGATTTCATTACAAAAATGTATAATAACATGTGGTCGTCCGAATGACTGGTGAATATCGCAACTCAAAACAACTTTACCACGGTTTGCTAGGCTACTTCGTAAAATACATGCATTGAGATAACAAAGAATCTCACTCTTGTCCATCGCCCCGCCTAGCGTCAACGCAGTCCCCGGCACTCAAATCGTTTGCTGCTGACATGGTATTCTGCGAATCGATTTCAAACAAATGTCAGTGACTATATAAAAATGTTGGTAGTAAAGTTTTGGTCAGACCGTGCAAATGGCCACCCTTATATCAAGGCAATATATTGTATGCACATGTCTTCCTATAGTTCTTTGTTACAAACAACAGTCCGCAACCAACCAATAGTAGCGTCCGGAGTAAACAATATTAGATACGTCACAATCGAAACCAATGCAAGGGGGCGTTCGGTTTCCACACTTCCACACAACTCATATGATCCCATCTAAAAATAATATTGATAATAATAAACGTGTACATATAAATGGTGGCTCCATATTGGTGGGCTATATGCATTTGCAATATTTCATATCCATATTGCACGAATTCAGCATGTGCTCAATTATTGGATAGTAAGGCACACTTCTAGCGCACTGGAACGCACCATACGTTCTTCCATGAAGTACGTAACATTTCGCTGAAAAACAACGTTTTCAACACGGGTTCCTGTAAGTAGATAGATTCAGTTCCTGCTTTAAGTCGAATTCTGTAACGTTAGCTAGCTAGCCAATTAGCTTAGTTTAGCAAACGTTAAGCAGGTTTGACATATTATTATACATTTTAGTATTACTAGCATTAACAACATTACATATTAAACTCAACTCCGGCTAAATGTGCAGTGTGTATGGCTAGTCTGATTTAATCAGGCTGTATACACATTGAATTGGTACCAATTCATACACAATCGAATGCTTGCAAACAAATGTATGAATGTAGCTGAAACAATCTTGTCATTCTCACGGGCTGTCAGAGATGGAGCGCTATTGGTAGGTCTATTGTAATGCCTTCAGTATTGATCATTGCTAAGTTAGATATTAATAACACTAATCAAAAACTTGTTTTTATTTTATTTCTTACATGCAGAAATGACTGTGGTGGCAGCCAGCATCACATAGAAGATGAACAAGGGTGATTGGGAAAACAGATTGAAGAAGGTGGAACAACTAGCTCAGTCCTTCCAGCAGTGTCCTTTGACCTCATGCTACAAACCTAGGCTGTCCCGGCCATGGCAGCCATCCTCCATATGGAAGCTCTTCCCTCGTCAATGTATGGCTATCAACTTTGCACAGAGTTGCAGAGAGGTATGCACGTGGTGCCAGATCCATTTGTGCTGTCATGTTTGACATTGACCATAGGATTTGACAAGACAGCACAAACAGATCTGTGAGCAGGCTACTGTATGTCCGGAGGAAAAAATGACATTGTTTTCAGCTAACTGTAGTTTTGACTGCCTTCTAATTCAAAGGACGTACACGTGTTTGCACTTGAGAAGGAACAGGCAAAGATGGGTCAGAGGATCTTCCTGGTCACCAGTTACAGTGAGCTATGGCATTACTACAGGTATGTATAAGGTTACACCATTCACTTCAATACAACTTTATTTATACCTTCATAGGCAGTTAAGAAATAAGAAAGTCCTATTTGTCATAACTGAAGACTGTTAACCAATGGTACTACTGCACTTCAACCCTTTCAATTTCAACTGTAATTAGTACCTACAGGCAATCTCTGATGCATTGCTATGAGGTGATCCCAGAGGGGGCTGTTTGCAAGCTATATTTTGACTTGGAGTTCCACAGGCCCTCCAATAAGGGCTTTGATGGGAAGTGCATGGTGGCCTCCCTCATCCAGGTACGCGAACATTGAATGCTTCCTTCCCTCTCAAGTGCAAAATAGACTTGGGTCAAATATGTTGTTTATGGTGTTAGTTATGTCATTGTTATGACAATTTACTTTACACAATGTTTAGATCAGCCTATTGGCGAGGCAAACTAGCTAGCAAACTGGCTAATCAAATGAATGGTTTGTGGCATGACAGTGTAAAGTCAGTTGCCATAAGGTGAAGCCAGCTGCCAAGACTGTTTAGGACAAATGTTATTTAATTGTTATGACAGTGTTATGTAGCCCTTATGACTGATGGTCCAAATGAAGTGGGATCTGTAGAAAGTTGTTTTTTGTTGTACATTCTGAGGAATTAAACATTAATGTATCCACTCTCAAATTCATAGACAGAGCTATGGATGCAAAGACTCACTTGCATAATTTTAATCATGTTTTGAGGCTATACAGTGTTTGTTTACAGCTACATTGTTTACAAACAATGGAGAAAAACTAGCTTATATTTTTAGGTTCTGATGGTATGACAGTTATATATAAGTTATATTCTTCAAGAATCAATACCGTTCAAAAGTTTGGGGTCACTTAGAAATGTCCTTGTTTTCCATGAAAACATATATGAAATTAGTTGCAAAATGAATAGGAAATATAGTCAAGACAAGGTTATAAATAATGATTTTTAATTGAAATAATAATTGTGTCCGTCAAACTTTGCTTTCGTCAAAGAATCCTCCATTTGCAGCAATTACAGCCTTGCAGACCTTTGGCATTCTAGTTGTCAATTTGTTGAGGTAATCTGAAGAGATTTCACCCCATGCTTCCTGAAGCACCTCCCACAAGTTGGACTGGCTTGATGGGCACTTCTTACGTACCATATGGTCAAGCTGCTCCCACAACAGCTCAATAGGGCTGAAGTCCGATGACTGTGCTGGCCACTCCATTATAGACAGAATACCAGCTGACTGCTTCTTCTCTAAATAGTTATTGCATAGTTTGGAGCTGTGCTTTGGGTTCCTGTTGTAGGAAAAAATTGGCTCCAATTACGCACATACAGGGTATGGCATGACGTTGCAAAATGGAGTGATAGCCTTCCTTCTTTAAGATCCCTTTTACCCTGTACAAATCTCCCACTTTACCACCACCAAAGCACCCCATGACCATCACATTGCCTCCACCATGCTTGACAGATGGTGTCAACACTCCTCCAGCATCTTTTCATTTTTTCTTTTCATCTCATGAATGTTGTTCTTTGTGATCTGAACACCTCAAACTTAGATTTGTCTGTCCATAACACTTTTTTCCAATCTTCCTCTGTCCAGTGTCTGTGTTCTTTTGCCCATATTAATATTTTATTTTTATTGGCCACAGAGATATGGCTTTTTCTTTGCAACTCTGTCTAAATGCCCAGCATCCCGGAGTCGCCTCTTCACTGTTGACATTGCGGGTACTATTTAATGAAGCTACCAGTTTAGGACTTGTGAGGCGTCTGTTTCTCAAACTAGTCACTATAATGTACTTGTCCTCTTGCTCAGTTGTGCACCGGGGCCTCCCACTCCTGATTCTATTCTGGTTAGGGCCAGTTTGTGCTGTTCTGTGAAGGGAGTAGTACACAGCGTTGCACGAGATATTCAGTTTCTTGGTAATTTATCGCATGGAATAGCCTTCATTTCTCAGAACAAGAATAGACTGACGAGTTTCAGAAGAAAGTGCTTTGTTTCTGGCCATTTTGAGCCTGTAATCGAACCCACAGATGCTGATGCTCCACATACTCAACTAGTCTAAAGAAGGACAGTTGTATTGCTTCTTTAATCAGGACAAAAGTTTTCAGCTGTGCTAACATAATTGCAAAAAATGAAAAATTTTCTAATGATCAATTAGCTTTTTAAAATGATAAACTTGGATTAGCTAACACAACTTGCCATTGGAACACAGGAGTGATGGTTGATGACAATGGGCCTCTGTACGCCTATGTTGATATTCCATAAAAAATCATACGTTTCCCGCTACAAAAGTCATTTACAACATTAACAATGTCCACCCTGTATTTCTGATCAATTTGATGTTATTTTAATCAACAAAAAATGTGGTTTCTTTCAAAAACAAGGATATTTCTAAGTGACCCCAAACTTTTGAATGGTAGTGTATATAATTAATTTAAAAGTCCAAAAATGGATGTAGCAATCACAGATTGAACCTTTAATGTCGATGGTACATACTTCAACATGTTTATTAATATTTATATTTGGTAACGCTGTTTTCTCCTGTGTGTTTACAGTATGTGTGTGAGAAGTTGGAGGAGGTGTATGGGATTGAGTGCTCTGGGAAAGATGTTCTGAACCTTGACTCCAGCACAGAGGAAAAATTCAGTCGCCATCTCATCTTCATTTTACCAAATGCAGCTTTTAAGGATAACCTACATGTCGGTACGTAATCTCCTACTGTCTCTGATGAAAAAAGTTGAAACGAGACCGTAGATAGATACAGTTGAAGTCGAAGTTTACATACACCTTAGCCAAATACATTTAATCCTCGTAAAAATTCCCTGTCTTAGGTCAGTTAGGATCACCACTTTATTTTAAGAATGTGAAATGTCAGAATAACAGTAGAGAGAATGATTTATTTCATATTCTATTTATTTAATCACATTCCCAGTGGGTCAGAAGTTTACATACACTCAATTAGTATTTGGTAGCATTGCCTTTAAACTGTTGAACTTGGGTCAAACATTTCGGGTAGCCTTCCACAAGCTTCCCACAATAAGTTGGGGGAATTTTGGCCCATTCCTCCTGACAGAGTTGGTGTAACTGAAACAGGTTTGTTGTCCTCCTTGCTCGCACACACTTTTTCAGTTCTGCCCACAAATTTCTATAGGATTGAGGTCAGGGCTTTGTGATGGCCACTTCAATACCTTGACTTTGTTGTCCTTAAGCCATTTTGCCACAACTTTGGAAGTATGCTTGGGGTCATTGTCCATTTGGAAGACCCATTTGCGACCAAGCTTTAACTTCCTGACTGATGTCTTGAGATGTTGCTTCAATATTTACATATAATTGTCCTCCCTCATGAGGCCATCTATTTTGTGAAGTGCACCAGTCCCTCCAGCAGCAAAGCACCCCCACAGCATGATGCTGCCACCCCGTGCTTCACAGTTGGGATGGGTTCTTCGGCTTGCAAGCCTCCCCCTTTTTCCTGCTCACATAACGATGGTCATTATGGCCAAACAGTTGAATTTTTTGTTTCATCAGACCAGAGGACATTTCTCCAAAAAGTACGATCTTTGTCCCCATGTGCAGTTGCAAACCGCAGTCTGGCTTTTTTTTATGGCGGTTTTGGAGCAGTGGCTTCTTCCTTGCTGAGCGGCCTTTCAGGTTATGTCGATATAGGACCTGTTTTACTATGGATATAGATACTTTTGTACCTGTTTCCTCCAGCATCTTCACAAGGTCCTTTGCTTTTTGTTCTGGGATTGATTTGCACTTTTCTCACCAAAGCACGTTCATCTCTAGGAGGCAGAACGCGTCTCCTTGGTGAGCGCTATGACGGCTGCGTAGTCTCATGGTGTTTATACTTGCGTACTATTGTTTGTACAGATGAGCGTGGTACCTTCAGACATTTTGAAATTGCTCCCAAGGATGAACCAGACTTGTGGAGGTCTTGGCTGATTTATTTTTATTTTCCCATGTTGTCAAGCAAAGAGGGACAGAGTTTGAAGGTAGGAATTTAAATACATTCACAGGTACACCTCCAATTGACTCAAATGATGTCAATTAGCCTATCAGAAACTTCTAAAGCCATGACATCATTTTATGGAATTTTCCAAGCTGTTTAAAGGCACAGTTAACTTAGTGTATGTCAACTTCTGACCCACTGGAATTGTGATACAGTGAATTATAAGTGAAATGATCTGTCTGTAAACAATTGTTGGAAAAATGACTTTTGTCATGCACAAAGTAGATGTCCTAACCGACTTACCAAAACTATAGTTTGTTAACAATTCATTTGTGGAGAGGTTGAAAAACGAGTTTTAATGACACATGTAAACTTCCGACTTCAACTGTATACACTGAACAACAATATAAACACAACATGTAAAGTGTTGGTCCCATGTTTCATGAGCTGAATTTAAAGATCCCAGAAATGTTCTGTTGGCATGCTGACTGCAGGAATGTCCACCTGAGCAGTTGCCAGATAATTTCATGTTAATTCCTCTACCATTAGCCGCCTCCAACGTTTTTTTTAGAGAATTTGGCAGTATGTCCAACCAGCCTCACATCTGCAGACCACGTGTATGGCGTCGTATGGGCGAGCAGTTTGCTGTTGTGAACAGAGTGCCCCATTGTGGGGGTGGGTTTATGGTATGGGCAGGCATAAGCTATGGACAACAAACACAATTAGATTTTATCGATGGCAATTTGAATGCACAAAAATACAGTGATGAGATCCTGAGGCCCATTTCTTTTGTGACCAACATATGCATATCTGTATTCCCAGTCATGTGATATTCATAGATTAGGGCCTAATCTATTTATTTCAATTGACTGATTTCCTCATATGAAATACTGTAACTCTGTAAAATCAATGAAATTGTTGCTTTTATATTCTTGTTCAGTATAGATATTAAACTCAACTTCACAATATTATTGCTTTATATTGGAGGTAGAAAATAAAATGAATTGTTTTCTAATCAATGTAGGCTTGTGCTGATTTAAGTAAATCAAGTATGCATTTTGTCTTTTTTAAAGGGCAATTTATCCATTTGATTCTGCAGCCAGTGCTGAGCGTGAATAGGAGGGGAAGTGAACTTGAGAATGACATGGGTGGAGTCACAGAGGACAGTGGCAAAAGGTCTGTCCTTTGATGTTCTAAAACACATTTTGGTAACACTTTATCTTATTATTCCAAGAGATTTAATGCAATTAGTAACTAAGAAACTAATTGATAGATTCATTCAATACTACACAACACAATACTTAAGGGTTTAGAAAAGTCAGGTCCATAATAATTGGCACCCTTGATAAATTTAAGCACAAAATACTTTATAAAATAAATAATACAAATACTGAGATATATTGCATGTTCCATATAATGGGGAAATTATATTTTATACTAATACAATTGCTTAATGAAATATATTTTGTTTAAACAGTAATTCTCAAATATAGGGGTCAAAATAATTGGCCCCTCTCTTTTCAGTACTCTATCCCTTGTGAGGATAGCAAAACTGAGCCTCATTCTAAAATGTTTAATAAGATTGGATTGAAGAGGGCAATCCATAAGAGCAGACAAAGGATATCAAGGATCTTGAAAGACTCTGTATGAAGGAATGGTCTAAGATCCTTCCCAACGTGTTCTCCAATCTCATTAAACATTTTCGAAAAAGGCTCAGTTTTGTTATACTCCATACATTGAAAACGAGGGTGCCAATAATTTTGACCCCTATCTTTCTTATGAAACAAAATCTCTTTCCCTGTGCAGTTATATTAGTATAAAATAATATAATAAAACAAAAAATGGAATTAAATTGAGCATACAATATAGCTCAGTATTTGTATTATTTATCTTATACAGTCTTTTTATGGTTATCTTTATCAAGGGTACCAATAATTATGGACCTGACTGTAAATCCTATGTATTATTATTATTAGGGGGCTGATTGGAAGTCCACAGGCCAAGAGGCCCAGACAGGAAGAGATGGACCTCAGCTTCCTGTTGGTGAAAAACAAGGACGGACAGGATGGGCTTTTTGTTGACCTCGGTAAGTGTCACCTGAAGCATCTTGAAAAGTCGATTTTACCTTTACTTTCAAATGAGGCTTAAATAGTAGATACAAGCATGGACAACTAATCTTTGTTATCTTTGAATTTTGTTCTGTTTTAGATGATTATATCTCTATTTTATTGCTGTGTTTGTCCATTAATTATTTATTTTGTACAACCAGTCTATAGTTGTATGGAATTTGATTTATCTTGTCAATGCATTGTAAATTGTGTCAGTAATACTAATTTCCACTTGTTTGTGTTAATTTATGTTACAATGGATGAAATGTAGGTGTGTACACCAAGAACAGAAACTTCCGTCTCTACAAGTCATCTAAGGTGGGGAAGAATGTAGCCTTCACTGTCGCAGAGGACAACAAGTTCATCACCAAGCCTAAAAGGAACGTCTCTGCAGAGGAGAGCTTGTTCCAGTCCTCCTTAATCAGCAACGTAAGGTACAGATGAAGTGAAGGGTGGAGTTGCCCCTAGATGCTGATCATTTTCCCCAGTACTGGGCAGGTTGGCATTTATTGGGATGTCTCAGGGGATGGTGATACTAGATCTGTACTTAGGGGAAACTTTACCCAGGAACTACAGGTGACTTGACTGTGTACTGACCTGGCAAAGCTGGTTGAAATCATAAAAAAAAAAAAATGCTATCACACAAGCCCACTGAATGCTGGTTTCGTCATGCGACATTAAGTGGGAGTAAGGAAGAGCAGGGGTGTGTGTTGAAGATTAACATTTGGATTGAGATGGAAGTGCTTGACTATTCATATTCTGACATTTCAATTAGAGGTCGACCGATTGTGATTTTTCAACGCCGATACCGATTATTGTTGTAATAATGACAATTACAACAATACTGAATTAACACTTATTTTAACTATACATCAATAAAATCAATTTAGCCTCAAGTAAATAATGCAAAAACAAAGTGTTGGAGAAGAAAGTAAAAGTGCAATATATGCTATGTAAGAAAGCTAACGTTTCAGTTCCTTGCTCAGAACATGAGAACATATGAAAGCTGGTGGTTCCTTTTAACATGAGTCTTCAATATTCCCAGGTAAGAAGTTTTAGGTTGTAGTTATTATAGGAATTATAGGACTATTTCCCTTCCCTCTATACCATTTGTATTTCATTAACCTATGACTATTGGATGTTCTTATAGGCACTTTAGTATTGCCAGTGAAACAGTATAGCTTCCGTCCCTCTAGTTAGCGTGCGCTAACTAGCTAGCCATTTCACTTCGGTTACACCAGCCTCATCTCGGGAGTTGATAGGCTTGAAGTCATAAACAGCGCAATGCTTGACGCACAACGAAGAGCTGCTGGCAAAAAACGCACAAAAGTGCTGTTTGAATGAATGTTTACGCGCCTGCTTCTGCCTACCACCGCTCAGTCAGATACTTGTATGCTTGTATGCTCAGTCAGATATATGCAACGTAGGACACGCTAGATAATATATAGTAATATCATCAACCATGTGTAGTTAACTAGTGATTATGATTGATTGTTTTTTTATAAGTTAAGTTTAATGCTAGCTAGCAACTTACCTTGGCTTACTGCGTTCGTGTAACAGGCAGTCTCCTTGTGGAGTGCAACGAGAGAGAGGCAGGTCGTTATTGCGTTGGATTAGTTAACTGCAAGGTTGCAAGATTGGATCTCCTGAGCTGACAAGGTGAAAATCTGTCGTTCTGCCCCTGAACAAGGCAGTTAACCCACCGTTCCTAGGCCGTCATTGAAAATAAGAATGTGTTCTTAACTGACTTGCCTAGTTAAATAAAGGTATACATTTTTTTTATTTTTTATCATCAAATCGGCGCCCAAAAATACCGATTTCCAATTGTTATTAAAACTTGAAATCGGCCCTAATTAATCGGTCGACCTCTAATTTCAATATTGGTCTACAGTTTCACCAGTCAGAAGATTCTGACATGGGACCTCCATGACGAGAGGGACGGGATATGCCCCAAGCCTCATGCTCAGCTGGGTTCGACTTCACACTGTGTTTCAGGTACTGACCCCCAGAAGACAGAGCTGTGTGTGTGTTGTGTACGTGCGAGCAAAGTTGTTAATGACCTCACGCAAACCAGGTGAATCATTCTATAAAATACGAGATTATTTGTGACTGGTCTACACACAATACCCCATAATGTCATGGAATTATGTTTTTAGAAATGTTTACAATTGAAAAGCTGAAATGTCTTGAGTCAATAGGTATTCAACCCCTTTGTTATGGCAAGCCTAAATCAGTTCATAACAATTTGCTTAACAACTCAGATAATAAGTTACATGGACATAATGGTGTTTAACACCATACTACCTCATCTCTGTACCCCACACATAATTGACCCCTCAATCGAGCAATGAATTTCAAACACAGATTCAACCAGGAGGTTTTCTAAACCCTCGCAAAATAGTGCACCTATTGGTAGAGAGGTCTTAATTCATACATTTTTTTAATAAAGCAGACATTGAATATCCCTTTGAGCATAGTCAAGTTATTAATAAGGCTTTGGATGGTGTGTCAATACACCAAGTCACTACAAAGATAAAGGCATCCATCCCAACTCAGTGGCCAGATAGGAAGGAAACCACTCACGGATTTCACCATGAGGCCAATGATGACTTTAAAACAGTTAGAGTTTAATGGCTGAGGCTGGATTAACAAAATTGTAGTAACTCCACAATACTAACCTAAATGACAAAGTGAAAAGAAGGAAGCATGTACATAATAAAAAAATAGGCAAAATCCTAGAGGAAAACCTCCTTCATTCTGCTTTACATCAGACACTGGGAGATTAATTCACCTTTCACCACAACAATAACCTAAAACACAAGGCCACATCTACACTGGAGGTGCTTACCAAGAAGACAGTGAATGTTCCTGAGTGAACAAGTTAAATTTTTGACTTAAATCTACTTAAAAAAAATTGGCAAGACCTGAAAATAGTTGTCTAGCAATGATCAACAACCAGTTGAACAGAGCTGAAAGAATTTTGAAAAGAATGTGGAAATGTTACACAATCCAGATGTGGGAAGCTCTTAGAAAGACTCAGGGGTGTGAGTACTTTTGTAAATTATTTCAGCATTTTATTTTAAAGAAATGCGCCCAAAAAATTAAAAAACATATTTTAACTTTGTTATTATGAAGTATTGTGTGTAGATGGGTGAGAGAAAATCTGTTTAATATTTTTTTTTTCAGGCTGTAACTCAACAAAATGTGAAATAAGTCAAGGGTATGAATACTCTGTGTGCAAAGCTGTCAAGGCAAAGGTTGGCTACTTTGAAGAATCTCAAATATAAAATATATTTTGTTTTGTTTAACACTTTTTTTGGTTACTACATGATTCCATATGTGTTATTTCATAGTTTTGATGTCTTCACTATTATTCTAGAAAATAGTAAAAATAAAGACAAACCCGGAAATGAGTAGGTGTGTCCAAACTTTTGACTGGTACTGTATATATATACAGACACAGATGAATACAACTTTGAGTTTGCACTTTTGGGACTATTCCATTGCGCCAGGCAGGCTATGTCAAGCTCACGTCTAGTATTTTAAGGAATATGACATATGTATTTGACCCAGGTCTGAAGATTTCATTGCCAATGTTAAACTTCTGGCTAATACTGGTTTTGACTGAAGAAAACAGGGGTTATTGAATTTAATAGCCTTTCTATGAAAGATATTGTTTTGTTTGTCATCCTTCAATATAAGACTCTTTGGGAGGCTACCAGTGTTCTCCCCACAAAGAAGTGGACAACTTTGTTCTTTCTGTGGTGAAAAAGGATGGCATCCAAGGAAGTAAGTTTTAAAGCAGCTGTTAGATAAATACTGTATGTATTATTTTAGATGCACTGTATGTAATAGAGGTCGACCTATTATGAATTTTCAAAGCCGATACCGATTTATTGGAGGACCAAAAAAAGCAGATACCGATTAATTGGCCGATATTTGACAATTTATTAGTAATAAGGACAATTACAACAACACTGAATGAACACTTATTTTAACTTAATATAATACATCAATAAAATCGATTTAGCCTAAAATAAATAATGAAACATGTTCAATTTGGTTTAAATAATGCAAAAACAAAGTGTTGGAGAAGAAAGTAAAAGTGCAATATGTGCCATGTAAGAAAGCTAACGTTTCAGTTCCTTGCTCAGAACAGGAGAACATATGAAAGCTGGTGGTTCCTTTTAATATTCCCAGGTAAGAAGTTTTAGGTTGTAGTTATTATGTGAATTAAAGGACTATTTCTCTCTATACGATTTGTATTTCATATACCTTTGACTATAGGATATTCTTATAGGCACTTTAGTATTGCCAGTGTAATAGCTTCCGTCCCTCTCCTCGCTCCTACCTGGGCTCGAACCAGGAACACATCAACAACAGTCACCCTCGAAGCAGTGTTACCCATGCAGAGCAAGGGGAACAACTACTCCAAGTCTCAGAGCGAGTGACGTTTGAAACGCTATTAGCGCGCACCCCGCTAACTAGCTAGCCATTTCACATCGGTTACACCAGTCTAATCTTGGGAGTTGATAGGCTTGAAGTCATAAACAGCGCAATGCTTGAAGCATTGCGAAGAGCTGCTGGCAAAACGCACAAAAGCGCTGTTTGAATGAATGCTTACGAGCCTGCTGGTGCCTACCACCGTTCAGTCAGACTGCTCTATCAAATCACAGACTTAATTATAATATAATAACACACGGAAATACGAGTCTTAGGTAGTTTCCGGATTCGACCATATAAATTATCATCTCGAAAACAAAACATTTATTCTTTCAGTGAAATACGGAACCGTTCCATAAGTCTAAATATTCCTGTTACATTGCACAACCTTCAATGTTATGTCATAATTATGTAAAATTCTGGCAAATTAGTTCGCAACGAGCCAGGCGGCCCAAACTGTTGCATATACCCTGACTCTGCATGCAATGAACGCAAGAGAAGTGACACAATGTCACCTAAATATGCAGGTTTAAAAATATATACTATATACTGTGTATTGATTTTAAAAAAGGCATTGATGTTTATGGTTAGGTACAGTCGTGCAACGATTGTGCTTTTTTTCGCAAATGCACTTTTGTTAAATCATCCCCAGTTTGGCGAAGTTGGCTGTCGTTGTTAGGAAGAAATAGTCTTCACACAGTTCGCAACGAGCCAGGTGGCCCAAACTGCTGCATATACCCTGACTCTGTTGCAAGAGAAGTGACACAATTTTCCTAGTTAAAAGAAATTCATGTTAGCAGGCAATATTAACTAAATATGCAGGTTTAAAAATCTATACTTGTGTATTGATTTTAAGAAAGGCATTGATGTTTATGGTTAGGTACACGTTGGAGCAACGACAGTCCTTTTTCGCGAATGCACACCGCATCGATTATATGCAACGCAGGACACGCTAGATAACTAGTGATTATGA